>NW_019384891.1:925801-1002929 GCF_000671375.1 Centruroides sculpturatus
AAATAAAAAAAAATATATATAAATATAATTATGTAATAATTTTTAATAAAGATTATAATTAATATAAATAACTTTACATACTAAGTACTTTTACATATACTTCTCTAACTGCACTCTCTCCTCTTGAATTTGCTGCAGAGCATCGATACCAGCCTTGATCACTCGATCTATCTACATTTTGAATGACTAGAGTACCATTTGGATGTGATGTTTGCCTTCGATTCTGAGGCAATTTTGTTTTTCCTACAGTAAAAATTATATTATATTTAGAGAAATAAATATGATTCCCTCATCTATTATTCAAAAAGAAACAATATAAATTATTAAAATGGGAAAAATAGAACAACAGAAAACAGAATAGTATAACAAAACAGTTAACAGAAATGTAACAATACAATATTTGTATAAATTTTAATAGAAAATATTTTGAATTATTAATGTCTATTTCTATTTCAAAATTTAAGTATATGTAAATATAAAATAAAAAATAGATATTTTCATCTTTTAAATTTTAAATTTAGATATTTAAATTTGCAATAGTACAAAAATACAATACTATTTTTCAACTTATGATATAGCCAATATATATTCATGAAATAAAATAAATTTTCTCAATATTGAAATATGGATGATATATTGAGAAAATTAAATTTATTAATTTTTATAAATTGCTATATGCAATAAAATTATTATATTGTCATATACAATAAAAATTTTTATAAAAATATAAAAATTAGAAGAAACAATAAACATCTTCACATTACATCCCATTCACAATCTCAGAAACACAACTGTCTTTTCAGTGAAATCAATATTTTATTAGAGGATACTCATCCACCACAATATACAAAAGATGTTAAAAATATTTTTTCAGAATGATGGCACAATTATAAAAAAATTATGTATGTATGTATATATGTATACAAATGTATAATTTTTTTTTATATTTGTGAAAAGGAACTTAAGCAAAAGTCTTCGGTTAATACAAAGTTCTAATTTTTAAGTCTCTTCAATTTTATGTTAACAGAGTTTGACTGTATTTAAAATATAAATTCGTATGTATGTATATATGTATACAAATGTATAATTTTTTTTTATATTTGTGAAAAGGAACTTAAGCAAAAGTCTTAAGTTAGTAATAGATTAAAGCAATTTTTTTTAGAAATACAAATCACAAAAACAATGTTGTTTCACTGTGAAACATTAAATACTAAACAATTTTGAAAAATGAGAATTCATTCATTTCAATATCAATCAGGTATACATACATACACACACATGCAGACACTCACATTCATACCTACATACATTCATGCATTATATAACAATCATTCAGAGAATGAATGAAGTGGTTTTAGGTTTTTCTCTATGATAAAAACCATAACAGCAAAAGGAAAGATAAGCAATTTAGTCATTAGCACTGAAGCAAAGCAAAGAAAAAAAAACTGAAGTGATCTTTTTTATGAATTTTTTTTTAATATGGAATGATCAATGAAATTAAATTTTAGCACTATAGGCAATGTATTAAGATGGGATTTGGAAAATGACTTGTTCTCAATGCTCTAACTAAAAAAGTTTCACTTTCCATCTAGGAGTTAGTGTTTCTTGATGGCTTCTACTTTAGTCCTCCTTGAATTATCTGTCACAAAGAACTATGATGGGTAGTTGCAGAGCGATGTACCATTTTACAGATCTAGCAATCAATGTCAATATTCTTGATCCCAAGCAACACATATCAACACAATGTGTTGAAGAAAGACATAATGGCTTTGGCAGCTACTGTAAATACAGTGGAATGTTTGTGTGTTGCTCAGATTCAATGACACACAAAACCATTACTCTGACCATGTAACATATTATATTGAACCCATCATTAGCTTGTGCTTTAAAATTTTCATCCAGTTGCCTGTTGCACAATATGTACTAACATAAAATAATATATGATAATTGATTGTACATTTTTGTGATTTTTGTCATACCTCTTCAATACGTAAGAGGCTTATGAATATCACAGTTAGTCCCATTGTATCAATAGCAACATGGAAAAATAAAAGGGGAAAAATGTAAAGGTGACATCACACCATAAAAATAGTTTGACATATTTACACAGTAAAAAACTAAGTCTTTGTGACTAGACAAAGCAAGCCACCAAGATTCACTAACCATAAAACATCCAGGGGGAAAAAATATATATATCAAGTATCATCTATACATAACACCTAAGACCACATCACTGGTTTCTACATAACACATTGGATTTTTAACAATTTTTATATTAAAAAGAAAAATATATATATATGAATTTATGATAAAGGAATCTGCACTAGCATTTAATATTAAGTATTTGAATTTCTAATTAAAAAAAAATTAAGATAACGAAACAACCAAGCAATAAGGTGGCATATTTACAAGCTAAAAGAGAAATCACAAAACATGCAAGAAAAAAGAAAAGGAAGAAAAAGGAAAACTACCAGAAGCTTATATGTGTATATAAATATATATACTGTTTGTTTGTATATATATTATATATATCTATGTTGAACTATGAAAACATTTAAAGATAAATTACTTTACAACTCCAATAATCACATCTAATTAAAGTTCCCATCGCACCAATTAAATTGATCACAGCCAAAATATTTAATCACTAAAGTGATTTACTTTACAAAATGCATATGGCATTTGATTTGTTTATAAAGACATTTTTTTCAAGTTATTAATTGGATAAGAATTTTTAAAATTTTCTTATCCTATTTACAGTTATAAAATTTCATATATGCATTTTCTACTTTTCATGTGTAAAAAATTTTCTAAAGAGAATGATTGGAGTTGTAAAGTTTTTTTAAACTTTGTTTTTCCTTAATACAAATTTAAACTTATGTTCCATTTGTCAAAAGGAATAAAACAAAAATGATGAAATGTTAGTACATTATGCTTGAACATTCAGCAGCAGTTTGAGATGATTGGTCATTTCGACACAGTTTTCTGGTGCTGATTCTTTGATACTATGTTCAAAGTTTTTAAAGGGATCTTGGGGTTTCATGTTCATGCTCATCCAATGTGAATTATTTGCAGCCAAAGGTTTGTCAACAACGGTTTCAATGGCCACGTTCATCCAGTGAGACGGTGGTTTAGGTAATGCTGCCGGAGACGGCGGATCACTGAATTTGGCACCAGCATACAATCCATTGTCACTGCACGGTGCAGTCGACTTGGTCGGTGACATTCTGGACGGAGAGGGGTTGGCTCCCTGCTTCCCTTTTAGCTTTGGTGAATTTCTTTTCAGTATATTAATGCTGGCCTTATTAGGAACAGTGGTAGCAGGTGGTGTATAACATTTCCTCCAACCAGTGCCACAAGTAAATGGAACTTGTATTCCCCATTCAGAAACATTCAAAGTTTGCCTTCTAGGAGGGCTAATAATACCATAGAGAGATGAATTTATATATTGGCCTCTGCGCTGCACAAGCGGCAGTCCGACCACTTGAATGGCCTCAAAACTATTACTGATCATCATAATTTTAAAACAAATTTAAGCAAATCAATAGTTTTACCATCAAACATACAGCTTTCTCTATTTGTATATATTTATAAAATGGCTGACAGCTGCGTTACGTCAATAGAAAATCAAATGCAACTATTCACCTTCCTTTTTGACATCAAACTTCCTGTTATCTCTACTTCGCCCAATTCTCTTCTGTCTCTTCTTACTAACTCATTAAACACTTATCTATCATAAAAAGTCTATTTTCTGTACAATACGATCTCAAACCTGTAAACATACAGCCCTCGTATGCGATNGTATATATTTATAAAATGGCTGACAGCTGCGTTACGTCAATAGAAAATCCGAAAATCCAACGCAACCATTCACCTGAAATATAAAATTAACTAATTTAATACCTAACATTATTACTAATCGAAATCCGTTTAAATAATCCCGATTTTCCATTTTCTGTAAACTATATTTAACTTCCGAAACGATAACATTCGAACGAGCCAATATGGCGACCGTTAAAGGAACTTCGTCTCACCTTCCTTTTTGACATCAAACTTCCTGTTATCTCTACTTCGCCCAATTCTCTTCTGTCTCTTCTTACTAACTCATTAAACACTTATCTATCATAAAAAGTCTATTTTCTGTACAATACGATCTCAAACCCGTAAACATACAGTCCTCGTATGCGATCACCGACATCCTTCTCAGTGCTTCTTCATGGTTTAGCTTGATGTGTTTTCTTTATGACTAACCAATACCAAACCAGCATTTCGGCCATGTGACTTTTGTATCCAATAAAACTTCGCATGGAATAACCCCATGATTTTCGTAGCAAATAGAATCAGTTTGAAAACGTCAGTTCTAAATTTTAAACCAATAAGATGCCGGTATTATGTTTACGTAGTTATTCCCTTTAAAAACTCCAATAACAGACCAATGCAACAACAACAAACTTTCACGTGATAGTGATGTAATAGATTTTAAACTGTAAACATTAAAAAAAAAAAAAACATAAAAAATACTTTTAAAAGTTTATTAATCATTTTTTTAATTATGGATTATTACACATTATCACGAAATATGTAATGAATATTGTGTAACTTGACTGTTATCAATCATAATTTAGAGCAACTTTATCCTTACTTGGAAATGATCGGTAAAGATCGGTTTTTCAGAAAAATGACGTCACGAAGTGAAGAAAAACACATGTATTACCATTGATGGCCTTGAAACACTTGCATTTCGCAGGTGTTCTCTCGCGGTGAAGTCGGATGTGTTATCTTTTTTGAATTAAACTCAGGTGGGACAAATAAATTTTATTTTATCGTACGTTAGTTTTAAAATCTTTTAATAAAACGCTTAAATGATATTTTTATAATAACTTTTTTAATATCTAACTGTCGATATTTAATAAGTTTAGTAATTTAAATTTATTACACAATATTTTTAATGATTTCTTTTTATTTATGTGAGTTATATTCGAAAGGGCGATTGAATCATTTATTAATAAATACGGTTTTAAAGAAATATCACAAATAATTTTTTGTCAAATATAAGATTGTTGTTATCGAAACCGTGTTGTTTATGTATTGTATAATGGCACGATGAAGTGAACGTTTAACCAACACTTGGTAAGTTTTCCATCTTTATTTAGTTAGATAATAACTAAATAAAGATGAAAAACTGACTAAATAACTAACTAAAGATGGAAAACTAACTAAATAACTAACTAAAGATGGAAAACTAACTAAATAACTAAGTAAAGATGGAAAACTTGCCAAGTGTTGGTTAAACGGTCACTTTATCGTGCCAGTATACAAAATATAAGGTTTTAAAAAAGGTATAGAAAAAAGATCTCAGCTGAAATAATAAAAATCGTGTGTGTTTCATTGCTTGACTCAGACTATTGCCGGTGAGTCAACTAATTGTAAAATGTATCGAAAATGAAAAGAGAAATTTGGACTTTAAAAATTTCAAAAAAATAATTTACGTTTTTAGAAATATTAATCGAAAACGTTTATATATATGAATGCATAAGTTACGTGATTTAAATATATTTAATAAAATCAGTTTGCGAAAAAAACATTTTATTAGCAAGAAAAATAAAATGCACCTTTTGGGGCCTCTAGAATACAGACCTTTTGTACTGTACATCTTCACTTTCATTCAACCTTTAACAACTTTCTTTACAGAATCTATTGTGTACAATGCCCATAGCCAACAAACGTGAGGTACCAACTCACTATCATACAGCGAAAACGGGAGACATACAAGTTAGTTTAATTGTAAAATTATTATAAATAATATTAGAATTATTAATATTATCATCTTAGATGTTATTATCGTAAAATTTTAGGATATACATCAAATAACTTCACCAATTTCTGTGCTTCACCGTCAGGGGGAAGTGCAATCGCGTTTAGTCAATGTGGAGTCTAGAAGGGATTCGCCAACATCTAGATCTTCACAAGCTGGATACGATTTGAGAGATAGGCAAATTCGCTCTGGTTTGTATATATTCTGTTCTATATATATAATCTCTAATCAGAAAATAATATATTAAGTAGACAAATTATTTTCTTCTCATTTTCCTGTATTTCTACGTTTGCGTGTATTGTATATCATCCTACGTTTCTATATCATGACGCTGATAATACCACATTGCCCGAAATTAATTAAATTATACGAAGAATAACACTGATAAAACTCCGTTAAAATAGGACGTCGTTTATATCAATATAACGTATTAAATAAGTAATATATCGATATATAATCAATAACATATTAAATTTTAATCACTTAAATGTTAATATGTATAGATTTAAGCTTATTAAATAATTGAGGAATTATAAATATTAAGATTCTGTCCATTTCGCAATGTTATTTTGTATTTAGGATACAGTTTAAAAATTATCTGAAATGTCCTGTTATATAACCGTTAAAGAAAACTGTACAAATAAGATTAAAACTATAAATAAATGTTTACAGGAAAACGTATACAGCCTACATATGTGTATGTGCGTTTTAGTCATCTACCTATAACATAGAGAAATTCGTCATCTCATCCCTGTAGGTATTTACCCTTGAAAATGTAGAAAACATTTGCGAGGGAAAAATCGATCGCATCAACCAAATGCTCATTATCTTCACCTGATATCATTGATTTATGGATATTCTTAAATATAAATACACATTATTTGTTATGTTATAATAAATTAGGATTTTCATATAAATTGAGCTTGAAATTTCTTATCCTTCAACTCCAATGCAATCTTTCGGGAACATAAAAAAGAAGGGTGAAGGGAAATGGCTGTAGGGTAGAGATTCGTTTGGCATATTAATATGTTTTTTTATGTATAAATATATGATCGATAACTGATATAGTAGGATATAACGGCCATACCCGTAAGGTCTCGGGTAAGTGACCTGTACATTATAAACTTCCTGTTCTCAACTTGTACTAGTTTGTCCCCAGAGGGCGTTATATAATCGAAGAGAGAAAGGCTTTGCTTCCCATGTGTTCCATCGAATTTAATCTTGTTGGCACGAAATATAAAATTTTCATCGTATGCATCTCATTAAGAAAAAAATATATTTTTTTTTCTTAATGAGAATAAAAGAAAAAACATTTTATACGGTTTAATTCTTAATATTTCTATAAATATAATAAGTAAATGAATTATACATATCAGTTTGCTTTGAAAATATTATACGCCTTAGTTACTTGTTTTCAAAAAAAAAAAAAAAAAGAAAAAAATTAAAATTTCCTCTTGAAATTCGATAACTTTATAAAAACGTTTTAAAAAAGTTTTTACAAAAATAATTAAAGTTGTGTAATAAAAATACCTTTATATTTAAATAACTCCATTTTAAATAATAATTTTTTTCAGCATCATACAAAAAAGTGTATTTAAATTTTAGTATATATCATTTGTACAAAATCTATTATTATTTTTATAATTCTATCAAAGTTGCATATTTAGATCTTCCATTTTATAATCCAAACAAAAAAAAAAAAAAAACAGAGCGAGAGAATAGCAAATATTAGAAAAACTCACTATTTACTATGAAAAAAATTTAAGGTTAACAAGAAAATTTATAAATTACTGTTTATATTTAACGAAATTCTTTAATAGCAACATAGAAATTGTAAATTGTAATGAATTGTAAAATTTTGTTTTCCATGATCATAAATTATTTTTCAACTGTATTTATTACTCCCCAACGTTGTTCTCGTTACTTCCAACAGTTCAATGATTTTAGTCTTTCATGAGAGGCCTACAGTATCTATTATCCACAGGGAGAGAACTTCATCGGTAAGTTCTCCTAGCACATATTTTTTACGATATTTTCCTTTTTAAACTTAAATATAGAATCATATAGAAATTTATCCAGAACGCATATTGCATAAGTTATTATTTAATTTTCTTTTAGCTATTGACATCAAAATTAGTATATTTAATTTTAAACGAATGGTTTTGGTTCTTAATGAATAACTGATGATGATTTATTTTATTTTCGGTTGGTTTGATTACATATATTTTTTTAATTTATATTCGTTTATGGTTATAATATATTTATATATATTTCTGGATATTTCATTGTTTAGTTTTCTTTCCAGTCTCCCTCAATCGATCTCGCTAAGACAGAAACGAGCATGCGTAGTGGCAGTTCTATGACCGATATCGGGATGTTAATATGGCGGCGTTGCCATGGTTACTTTGGGTTTAAGTGAAAAGATTAAATAGTCACAGGGACTGTCTGGTTCGGTGTTGGCAACGCTATTATATTTGACATCCAAATAGATAAAACTTTAAATTTTTGTATTAATAATCAACTTAAATTGTGGTGTTTAACGTAACAATGCCCAAGTCGTTCAGTTTCAGTATTATTAATTTTTTTTAAAATATGAGATGTAAATACGGTTGTAAGGGTGCGACTATGCGGACGCGAGCGAGCGAGAATATGTGGCGTAGAAGAGGCGAGATGCGATAAATATCAAACCCCGGCGAGAACCAGAAATTCGCACTCTCCAGCGATATTTCTCGCTTCTCGCTTGTGCATGGTCTTCCTTTGCGATAACTATATCGCTCGCTACTAAATTCGCGTCTGCATAGTCTCACCCTAACTATCCCATGGAGAACGATTCTTATGCCGTATTCTATTGAATTTTATGTTAGAAAGAAAAAAAAATTAAAATAATATATTACAAAACTAATGTGTTTTATTTATAACAAAATATTTTCGTAAATAAAATTAATCCGGAAATTAACTGCTAGATTTAAATTTCGTCTCACGTGATAGCGTGATACGCCATTTATTTTGGAATAAAATTACGAAATAAAAAAAACTTTGTAGAATATATCAATAATTTAATCGAATATATTAGATATTTCTGTAAATGTGTCATTGATATTAAAATCCCAAAGGTCACTTTCTCCATTTTTAATACAGTCTTTATCGTATTTGATACGTGTGTACCCGAAATTAATATTTTAAACAAGGGCTACAGATATTTTCGAATATTTCGAAATTATTAAAATTTTAAAATGTTTGAAATTTTGAGTTATTTTATTTTTTAGAAGTTACATTTACCTTTTAAATAATTCAAACACAATTTTACTCCCCTCAAATAATAATTATTCTATGAAATGTATGATTTAGTTTATTTTAATTAATGCTGCTTTAATTCTGTTTTTATAGGAATAGAAATGAATCTGAGATTTAAAAAATTTTAAATATATATTTTTATATAAAAAATTGGTTTCTTGAACAGTTATATCTTAAAGCAGAAAACAATCGAAAATAGCAAAGAAATACTATTTAATTTTAATTTTGTATTTTCTAAAATGTTTTTAAAATAGTATTAAAGGAAAAATGTTAATACAGTCGACCCCCCCATAACACTGTTGATTATTCCGTTTTATATGAATTCTATGTTGTACGAGTCACTTAGATTTTACAAATACGTGTGCCAGGTTGTAAATGGCTCGCGTATCTGTAAAATCTAAATGACTCGTACAACATGGAATTCATATAAAACGGAATTATCAACAGTGTTATAGGGGAGGTTGACTGTATTTGAAAATGAGTAACTATATAATTAAATGCTAGTTTTATTTATTTGTTTTTTTAGATTCCTTATCACAACCAATGCCACAATCCTCACTCTACTATTCGGGAACAGTTACTAACGAAGAAAATATACATAAAGTAAGCATATACAATTTATGTATTATATTAAAATTTTTTTTTATTATATAGATCTCTGTTTAATAAACTATTATCTCAAGGTATATGAACAATGCATTTATTTCAGTTTATTTGCACTTTATTTTATATTTTACTAGTAAACACAAATATCATTTCTGTTTTCATTACAAATTTCTATACAGAATACTTTTCTCAATAAGAATTTAGGTTAAATTAATTTCAATAAGTTTCTTTTAATGCGCATTATAATTTACAGTTGTCAGAAAGTTTAATATTTTTTATATGTGATATTTTATATTAAATGCTAAATATAATACAAGTTTTGACTGTGTTAAAGTAATTAATTATTATTATTTTTATTTTTATAAATATAAACATTTTTAGATTTTTATTAGACAGGTATGATAAATGACTTCTAGTTAATTTTTATTTCTACATCGTGATGTAAATAAAGTTATAAAGAATTGTTTCATTTATTATTTTTAAGTTATAAGAGATAAATTGCTCTATCACCAGTCTATAAAACTTGCATGATAAAGAATGTAAATTAATTGATATAAATGCTTGAAATTAGAATAATTATTCTAACAAAACATTTAAAATTATTAAATATTTTGATATTTATTGTAAATAAATTTCTTGTATTATTTGGATAAATGTAATACAATTAGTATGGTTATTAAATATGCTTTAGAAAGTGATTATATTTATAATTATTAGAAATTTTGATATTAAAAGTAAAGGTAAATTCTGAACACACATATAATGTTTGTAAAGTAAAATAAACTTGTATAATTTTAAGCTTTTGTTTTATACAAACAAAACCAAATGAATTTCTTTCTTCTATTTAAATTTATCAATTAAAAGTATTTAAGTATTAGCTATGTACAGTACAACAGAATTTTATAATAATGTATTTCTTATTAATAGTAGTATATTTTACAATGTTACATTGTAAAATATACTTTGAAGTAGTATAGTTTCAATTTTTACCCTATTTCATTATTTGATTTATGTAACAAAATATTAAATAGCATAATAAATATTTTAAGATAATGGTTAATTAATTTTGTAATAATATAAAACTGTATAAGTTTTTAATATTAATTTTTTACTTTTACTTCATATTTATGATTTTAAAACTCATGTTACTTAGTTTCTAAATCAATGATTCTCAACTTTTTTTTCATCATGGTAAACTTTTAATAATTAAAAATTTTGCAGCACACTAATAATAAGATAAATTTAAAAGAATTTTACTAGGTTAAGAGATGTACTGTACCTATAATATGTTATGTAAAAATAGCATACAATAATAATTTTCAATGAAATATAAAATGAAATTGTATTACAAAGGTCACCTTTTCTAAATGCCTTGGTAACTACCGGCAATTTCCGGTAACACCAGTTACAATTTCCAAATGTGTCCTAGGAAGTAGAACCAATAGAACTATTTGTCTGACATCGCTCATATATGGGTATTCGCAATGGCGGCACACTTCAAAAATCTTGAGGCACACTAAAGTGTTGCGGCACAGTGGTTGAGAATCACTGTTCTAAATAAATAGTTTGTAAATTTGATACATAATTTCTTGTCTAAACTTACTTAGTGAAATTATTTGAAAATTATTTTATATTTTCTAAAAATAATTAGTCTATCTTATGGAATTTTTGATATACTTTCTCTTTAGAATAATTAAATTGTTGGATATGAAAAAATATATTGTACATGTTGATTGATTTTGCTTATCTATATTGTAAATAATTATCAAATTATAACTTTCCCAACTGTAAAGTAAATTTTATTTTAATATATTTTCCATATAAGAAAAATTTTCATAAAAAATACTGGAAAAAACTAATAGATTTGAAAAATTGACTAAAATATCTTTAGTAATTGTATATGTTAAAATTATTAGTTTTTAAATTCAAAACAAACGTCTTTAAAGACAAAAATATAGACAATTTCAAATATTAAGTAATAATTAAGAACAATTACAAAATGATTTGTAATAACTTGTATTTGAAAAATTATCAAAATTAATTATTTTAGGTAATAATGATTACGTGAAAAATTAACTGATATAAACGTATAGATTTATCAACTTTAAGTAAGATTAATTTGAATCTTTTCATACTCATTATTTCCAATAAAATTATATAAACTATTGGACAGGTGTTGATGATAGTTTAAGATGCATCATGAAATGATTCAAATTTTTTAAACTTAATATTTTAATAGTAATAATAGACAAATAAATTTTATAATTAAATTAATGTAATTACAAGCATTTTTTTCAAAATCCGAATGACTTAAGAAATAATGTATATGTAATTTATTTAATATTTTTAATTTAATTTATATTCTAATTAAGTACTAAGTCTATAAAAAAAGACAAGTTTAAAATACTTCATTATTTAAAAAAAGTACAACATGAATTAGAAATAGATCTATATTTTATAAATTGATAACTTAAAATATTACCATTATAAATAGCGTATTTTTAAAAAATTCCAAGTTATTAGTAAGGTAATAAATTAGAAACAAAGCAAATAATTTTTCAATATAGAAATATTTTAGTTTAATGTGTTTTATCCAAAGGAATTGCTATGAGAAGTGTATTTTCTCAGATGGACATTTGCCAATCTATATTTAGATTCAATCTGTCAAGATCAACGACCTTTTTCTTGGTAAAATATTGTGAACTAAACAAACTTTTTATCTCAGATTAAAATTTTATAATAATTAAATGTTATCAATGTTTAAAATTACGTTAAATAAAGTCTTTTATTTAATTCAATTATCACAAATTATTTTAAACGGAATTATTGAATATAATATGAAGTTTTAAGTAAATCAATTTCTCAAGAATCTTTTTTGTTACTGCTTTAGAAATTTGAACACTTAAAAAATAAAACGTTAATTTCTGGAACAGAGTATAGAGTATTGTAAGTGAAAGATATGTCCTAGAATTTGCCAAAGTCATTTATTTTCCAGCTGGGCCTTGGTTAGGTAAGACCTTGCCTTCCAGTTTTTATGACGGGTCGCAGAAAATTAGTTTATCAAGGTTAAAGACACGCTCTAGAAATTTGAAAAGAGAAATTTACTTTAACGGAAATATGGATTTTTGTGAAATGTAAGGGAGAAGTTTTGATTTTTTTTTTCAAATGTAAAATTATTTCTTTTCTTTAATTACGAATCGTCATTAGATTATACCAATTGCATGGCAATTAAAATTGAAAAATTTTAAATTCTGTTATTATCTGTGATTAAATGCAATAATAGTGTTGAAAGAAAATAAAGACGAATCCATTTCTCAGAAAATATTGAAGTGAAGGATAATAAAGATGGCCTTGAATTGAATATGTCCCCTCAGTATGCAGGAGTTCAAGGTTATAAGAAAAACAAGGCGGAGTAGGTTAGGGGATAGCCTTTCTATCCCCATCACATATTTGACCTCTATCTCTATGTACGATTGTTTCGCTTTTCCTTTATTCTGCAAACACAAACTCTCATGCCAATGTTTATTTGTTTATAGGAATAGTGAGAAATAGTTTTTCATTTACTTTATTGAAAATATAGGAAATGAATTATATTAAAGATCATAAAAGGATCTTTATTGATGCTTTGATTAGGAAAAAGTTATTATTTGAAAGAAGACGTGATTCCTTTTCTTTAATTTTCACTTTTTTATAAAGTATATCAGTTTTGAAATGATATACTGTATTTTAAATACAGTATATCATTTCAAAACACAGTATAACTTAAAACAATATATCATTTAAATTTTTAAATTACGTTATATATATATATATAATGTATTTTAAAAATTTAAAATAAATTCCGAATTTTATATTTTAATTGTACAAGATTTTATGGAGTAATTAGATCAATAATTTATAGAGTGATTCTTTCGATAAATTATATAGGCTCTATATATATATATATAAGACCATATCTAAAGTAATTTTACGTTAATAAAAATAGTAAAAATTTTAAAGCTGAATTTATTTTATAAAATAAGAAAGATACTTATCTCATTAATGACACAAATCATAAAATTTATATTTTTTTCACATAAAGTTATATTTTACCTATAAATATTTGTAAGAAGATAGGTATGCCTACACTTCAAACTGAAATTGTTATATGTTATATTGAAATAGTTGTGCTAATTGCGAATATTTTCACTTTTCTGTATTAGATGAAATTTGATTATAGAAGAAACTAATTCTTTTCCATATCAAATATCGTGTTTTTTTTCTTCCGAATGAATTACAATATTTATTTTACAAGTTGTGTGCTTCCCGGAAGGAAAAGTCTATAAGTGATCTTATTCTTCCGTTGAGTTCGAAATACAATAAGGAAGTTCGAAAAACAGGTTCTGTCGTTCTCGCTGATGTTTTAAGAACAAGTTGCTGTGGAAATTCAGGAAACAGGGTTGGCCATCGGCGGACAGAGTAAACACTTACGTGCAAAGCGGTCATGTTTGAATTTAAGATAATCAAAAACAAGCTGATGCGGAAGCAACTGTTTCCTCCTATCTCTTCTATCAAATTCAATCTTAATCTAATCACTAAATACATCTAATATTCTTGCATTACATTTTATATAAAATATTAATTTTTTTTCATTAAAAATAGCGAACAAGTAAAGTATGGAAATTTGAATGGAAAATAGATTTTACGTGCCTATTTTGATAATTAGTTCGATTGATTAGGTGATTCATATAAGAGATAAGTTATTAAAATTATTTGTAAGTTAATTATCGTCCTTTTCTAAATAGTTTATTAACTATTTATATTCCAAACTTTAATGGTAATTGATTTTATTCGGAGTTTTAGATTGTGATTATATTAGAATTGTATAACGAAATAAATATTTAACATAAAATAATTAAATAAATCCTTTTTCTTTTAGTTAAAATACAACCGAAAGTTCTGAACGTTTAAAAATGTCATTCTTCGGTCTAATAAACGAGTTTAAAAAGGCAAATTTTTCAAATTATATTTCAAACTATTTAGCAGATTTTTCATTTGCGCTTGATTTATTATAGACAGAACATCTTATCATCTGAAATATTTATCAATTTAATCAATGTACTGTAATAAACAAAACTTATTTCTGAAATATGATATTCTCTGACAAGTTCAATAAACTATTACGAAAACTATAAATAATCATCTGTTATTTCGTAAAAATAATGATGTTTTTTGGAATTTAAGAATGATTATCCGATTTTTAATTTTATGAAACAGTTTTATAATTTTCATATTTCGTTAAAACGTTATGTTACTGGCAGGACTTACGTATTTTGAGTTTTATAATTGTTATATAATTATATGAAAACAGAATATAGAACCATCATAAAAACGTTCCAGAGAATTGAAAATACCTGACGATGACTTCTTTATCAGGTGAAAACGTTTGTTAAAGCAATAAATGTTGGTTCTCAGAGATATAAGGTGTGTGCGCCATAGTATGAAAACAAAAATTGTTGATTTTTCTCTGAAACGACTGAATTTTGACATTGATAATTTTTCATATAGAATAATTCGTCTATATTTTCGACCATACTTTATAGTTCAGTTATACATTGAATATAATAAATCTTGTATTTTAAAAATGTTACTATGAAAGGATTATAAGTTTAGCTTTTACATTTTTCTATCGAACAATAGGAATAAATTAATGAAGTTGTAAAGCTGTCAATGGAATTTTACTACTTTTGAAGGAATTTCTATAATTAAAATTTTATAGTGACAATTTTTACAAATATTTGGTTATTAACCAAATATTTGTTTATTAAATATGAAGTAGATTACGACGAGTATATTTAGATTTTGTTTTTAAAAATTATTTTAAAATATTGAAATATTTCAATTTTCATTTGTTGGATTGTTTAATGTAAGAATTCTAATCCATTTTATTTATGATTTATTCCATTATTTTATACAAAAAAAAAAAAGTAGAAAAACTATATTATAGTGGCCTCAATTTTTTTCCAATTACAAGCTGTTTTGGTCGGCAACGAGGTCAGCAGCATGAATGAAGGATGAGGAACCAAGCCCCAATTCAGTCTACTCACGGAAAATCTCTAGAGATCGCCTACATGGCTAGCTGTATAAGAGATTCACGTTCAGATCTCATGATTCGGTCAGGAATATCTTCTCCCTTATTCATGATACTTGATTTCATTGCAGTCTAACTATTATAAGAATATTATGGGCGTGTAATAAGCAAAAATGGTACTTGCTTTTTAAAATCTCATTGTGTACTGGTTCTTCGCATGATAAATCAATTCAGAGATTCGGATTTGATTCGAGTTTTGTACCCCTTATCGTATAGTCAACCAAAAATTAGAGTTAAATTTATTAACTGACGGTAGAAATCAGATGAATTTTTCCCATAGATAAGCAACAAATAGAAATAGATACGTCTTCAGTATGCATATTGGAGACTTCATAGGTATTTGTAATTTTGGTCTATATAATAGGTACTTTGGTCATTTACTAAATAATTCGTTCAGTTTTCAAAATAAAATTATTGTATCAGCGAAACTTGAAATTCTTTAAAATGTGTTAAATATGTTTTTAACATAGTTATAAACAACTTTTGTAATGATTTTTAAAGAATTGTGGTCCCAAACTAAAGTGCAATAAAAGTAAAACTACTTTATTTATAATAGTCACCAATATGTTTGATTTTTTTGTCAATTTACTGTGAAAATGAAATAGGTTTGATTTGCTTTTGTTTGATGGAATAGGGCAGCGATTCCCAACCTGTGGTACGCGTACCCCTAGGGGTACGCGATAGGTTGTTTAGGGGTACAGAAAAAAGTTAGTTATTATGGAAGAAAAAATAATATATTATGTATCACAAACTAATAGTATTGAAAAATTATTAGATAAATAATGTTCCTTGCAACAATCACAACTTTATTATACATTTTTTCTTTTAGTTTTTTTTCTTTAATTTAAAGTTACAATATGTAAATTTAACAATACGGTTACTCACTAAATTTCTTAAATGAGGGGTACAATCTAGAGATATGACATGTCAAGGGGTACAATCTAGAGATATGACATGTCACGGGGTACAATCTAGAGATATGGCATGTCACGGGGTACACTAATGAAAAAAGGTTGGGAACCACTGGAATAGGGCAACGCAACACATGGCGACCTTCTAAGGAAGGGTGCTTTTCCAGAGGACTTTCTTTGAAAAACTGGACTTATTTAGAACACCTAAATAAGTCGTTTCCCAAAGAAAGTCCTAGATGTGAAAGTCCTAAAGTGTTAGATACGTGACAGAAAATCCACGTAGCCAGTCCGTTTAGTGGTTTTATCCATTTGGCCATTAGCAATCTGAAAGTTAAAAAGAAGTGCAGCGAGATTGATAATATTGCGATCTATATAATTATAATAATTTTATTATTAATGAAATTAAGTTATTTTGCTTTATTTAATTTTCAATGTTGTTATTACTACAGAAAGTTTTACGTATATATCCAATTTATAGAAGTTGTGATATAGTAAAATATTCAAAGTAAAACGTTAGAAGAAATAAAATAATATACAATAAAATGCGTGTATCATAATATTAATAAAAAAAATATAGTACACTGTATACAGTAATTTAATTTATTAAATTATTGATTACGTAAGTGATGATGAATAGCATTTATGCTATTCTTCTTCATTTTTTCTTTATCGTGCTAAAATTCTATTTCTTTTTCTTCATCATTCTTCATTGTCTGTTACAATTGTAGACAAATATTAGTTCTTTGTGATCAGCCATGGACAACAACTTTTTTTTCTGGCGGCCCTCCCATAAGCCACAGTGGATCTATGTGGCCCTTGGTCTTAACAAGTCTGTGCATCCCTGAATATATACTTACAAAATCTTCTTTTAAATTAGAACCATTTGAAGGCAAAATATGACTTACAGGTTTATGTTGAAAAGTGTCATATTTCATACTCGAGTGACTTTTGAAATTGTTACGTACAGTACAGTATGTTACCTGGTATTCCTTCTTTCATCCGATTCGTGAACTAAGCTGAATTTTACATAAATGGCTGTCCATAAATGACGTTCCTGCTGGAAGGCAGGGAGAGGGTTAAGACAAGTCGGATAAAGCCGGACAAGAGAAAGGGGATGGGTTGAGCTTCAGTGGACGTCCGTTTATTTCATTAAATTATAAACAGTTTATGAATTTTATTATATTCAAAATTTTTTGTATTTGTACTTATTGTTCAAAATTGTTCGTGTACTTATGATATCTATCATTCATAAAATGATAAAGGTTTTAGGGGAGGATCGAGTTTTGTTGGATGTCCGAAGAGGGGAAGGGATTATGGAAACTTGGACAAACTAGGACAAGAGGGGTAAGAGGAATAAAAATTTCTGAAAAATGCGGACGTAATTTATGGACAGCCCTTAATCGAGCAATTATCTTTACAAAGTGGCCCGTTAATTCTGATCATATTTTGTATTCTGACAAGAAGAACAATTATAGTGATTGCTGATAGATTTCGAAAAGATTCGGGAGTATTAAAGTATCCTATTGCTGTGCGTGATTTTAAGTTTGGATTCGCATCTATTATCTTATGATTTTTCATGGATAGTTTGATCAGACGCCATTTCAATTCTCATTCCACTTGTCGACCTTATTGCAAGTCAGATCACACGTAAAAGACAAAATCGAGGCCTATCATATAACTCACGTACATTGATGCCTCGAGAAAGAACCATCGATTCCTGCTGAGTATTTCATCATTTACAATGCATTCATTGCAATGCATATACGATGCATATTATGAAATAAATTATTCTTGACCTAAATAATAATAAATAAGTATTTTTTTAAATACGTTCACTTTGACCTAATTGCAGCTTAATGATAAAATTTAATTTTGAAATTAGCATTTTAAGATATATAATGAAAGTTTTCACGAAAATCACAGTTTATAGATATAATATTGTCAACGTAATAAATATACAGATGTTGAATTTTGTTAATTTTAATTGCTGATTGGAAGAACGTGGTGTAAAAAGTAGTTTGGCTGTGTGGGCGATTCGAAAAATTAGGCGTATACTTATAAGTCTATTTATCAGCATACAGTGATACAGTACCTCAGGATTCGAAATTAATCCGTTCTGAAACTGAGATCGTATCATGAAAATGTCGTAAGGTAAATCATTTTTCCCCATACGATTACATGTAAAACCAAATAATTCGTTCCAACACGAAAAACACACTCAAATTAAAGCGAAGTTGTACATTGAAAAAAATAACTATAATAAGGAAAACACTGAAAAATGCGTTTTGTAGTTGTAAATGTATAAATAACCATAATAGAATAATAATTGATTAAAAAAAATGTAGCTATATTTGCACTTTACCTTTGAGGATAGACGACGGTGGAGGTGTAAACTGGTGGCGGAAGATAGGGAGAAAGGAAATGATACTAAAACTTAACTTACATAACATAATGTAACAATAACTTAGAGAAGATTAAAAAATTAGTGTTGTTTTATATATTTTTTAAAAATTTTAATTCACTGCTTTTTGCTTTCTTTCCTTCACTTCCACCAGCACTTTCATTGGATAGAGGTCGCTTGGTAAAATATCTATCCAAAGAGGTTTGGCTTTGCCTACTTTTTAAAATGTTTCTAAAATGACTTAGGCAAATGTCATTACTCCGAGCAGCAATACGGCCAGTGTGAATCTTTTTGGGATGTTTCTTTTCAATAAAATCAGTCACTTTCTGATAATACCTCAAGATTTCCTTTATCGAGCGAGATCCTTCCACGACGAAGCAAACACGCTGACTGAGACCAACGAACAGAAGTGAATAAAAAATGGCGCTGCAAACTAATGTAACGTCGTATGGTGAGTTTTTGTTCGTATCGTGGAGCAAAAATATGTTCGAATTTCATGTCGTATCCTGAAAATTTCGTATGCTGCGGCGTTCGTATTCTGAGGTACCACTGTATATTGAAAACATTACTGTTAATATGTGATCGTATTCGGAATGAAGCAAACGTGTAAAAAAATATTAGTTCTTGAACTCAACAACTATGTATTTTCTTGTAATAAATTACAAAATCTAGAAATATTGCATTCAATTTATCCAAATTACTCAAAATTTATGCCGGCATACTAACCGCTCTTGAAAATAGGTTAATTATTTATGAGATTGATTCAATCTTTATGGTTTAAATTTAGGAAAATTTACCTAAATTTTTCGATACTTTTATTTTAGCATTTTCGCTTCACCTGTATTCTTTACTCTCCAATGTAGTATTTTATGTATACAAACCAACATTACAAATATATATTTATTTGAATATAATCAAACATGGCCAAACTGCAGCTCGCGAGTGTATCGTATTCCTTACACTGAATGTCGTTCACCAGTAATTACAGAAATTACGTGACGACGTATGAAAATTTTAAAGTAAAAATAGTTTAGAAAAATTATCCTTATAAAATTTATTATAACAATCACACATGTTAAATTGTTACAATTCTTAAAATATAATGTACTGTAATAATATATCGAAAAATATGATACAGTAAATACTGTATAAAAATTGTAATATATCAATGTCAAAACGTAATTGTTATTTTTGTACAATCATATAAATCATGTCTGATTATTGCTTTGTGGTTTTCGAAAGCGTGAGAGTCTCTTTTTATAAACTAAGCAACCTTACTTACATGTTTATAAAATGTTACTATCTGATATATAAACTTGGTAGCCTATATAGTATATACTATATGAGAAAGTAGATATTGAAGAATTGAGAAGAGTAGATATTTCAAGAAATTCAAGAAAAGTTGAGATACAGATTAAGTAGTTTATACTCGAGTTTGACGTTGTGATGCTATTTCTACAGATAACCCTTGACAAAGCCATTCTTACTCGATGTTGCTGAAGTCGGACTTCACTGCCTTCAGGGGTCTCAGCTGTTCTTATTCTTTTAGAACTAGAATTTACCTGACCAATTTTACTCTTACGCTTTTTTCTAGACATTTTTTTCCGACAAAATAGCAGTTTTTTTAATTCCACGCTGATAAAACAAAGATGAATTATATGTACTGTACCAATACAGTACTTTAATTAGATGAACGATAACACTTTCTAAATAACGGGCTCGTTGGATCGTTATTTCCGATTGTATGGTTGAATGTCACGTGGTCATTATGGAACTTTTTAAAACAATTTGTTATAGAAGTGACACGATGCGACTATGTTTACTTAAAGTTAATTCATTAAATCGAATGTTTAAAATACTCCATTTGCCAAAATATTTAAAAATGGAACTTAATTAAGGGAAATTCTCTTGTCAAGTAAGAACTAAATGAAATCACTAATGTCACTGCAACGTAAGTGCGATCACCGAACCAAAATCGATAAAACGTTTATTCTATGGCTAATATTTTCGCAAAATAAGTATCCTATACTTTCCGTCAGAACATAAAACGATTATAACCAAAATTTCATCTGGATTGAACAACAAAAATTGCAGAAGTTATAAGGAATTCGCGCGCGCGCGCGCGCACACACACACACATACACACACGACGGCTTTTATATTACTAATGATAAATGTTGCTCCAAACCTATTTATACAAAATAACGAAGATTTAAACGATATTCAGACAATCCTCACAACAAATTAAGCGATTCAAAAATTTTAGGGCCTCCCTATTAAGAATTTCTAATGAAATGTAAAACTTAAGTTAGATTTTATCTTAAAATGAAAGAATATTTCTCATTACAATTTTAGTACTGTAAGACAAAGGCAAAGAATTTTAAAATGTATGTCAGTTTGTCAAATTATTATTATATATATTTTTGTGGAACTTTTTGAAATGAATATTGAATAAAATGTATAATATAACAGTAACGAGCAATTATTTTTGTGACATCGTCACAATGTCGGGCTGCAATTTTTAATCGTATTTTCAATTTATTTAATTTAAAATATATGCTCTCCGCCTCAAATTAGTAGTGTCTTGCCCTTGTATATAATACTTTTCCTGTTAGCAGTAGAATCATCTATCTAACGCATTTCAAGGAAAATTTTTAAATTGAAATAACATGACTTCCGGTTTTCATCGGAAGTTTGTATTTAGTAATCGGGGCCTCCCGCCCTAAGGTTTTCATATCTGGTCTCGTCTTTCATCTCTCTATCATCCGTCCTTGAGATTAAGAAAAGACAGACGGGCGGACGACAGTGGGAATTTATAAGTCTACAATTTTTTCAAATTGCAGCCCAATATGCCAAAAGCCGATCATTAGTTGAAATAAAAAACTGTACCTTAATTGGTTTTTACTAATTAAGAAATAGCTACATTTCTATTTTACTATTCGGCATAGTCGTTGCTTTGTTTCAGACATTTTTGGTAGCGTTATCCTCTGTGCATCTAATCGGCCGCCTGAAAGTTTAATTAATTAATTAAGGAAGCTACATAAATGTTTACGAGAAAGAAATAAATGGAAGGCCAATGTTTAGAAGGATGAACTCTTCAAACGTGTGAACTCAAAAATTCAGGAAAACTGTCGCTTTACCACGATCTTGCAGAGAGTTCTCGAAATTTTATCATCTATAGTCTATTCTCTATTGGATTCTCACTAACAAAACGCTCGAAAATTGTGTATGAGAAGGATGTTAAAAAAGTTGGCGGATGTGCACAAAAACAAAAAATGGAAACTACTTGTGCTTTTTTGTCCATAATGAGCGAGAGGAAAAAGAACGTTTGTTCCATATTGTTACTGGTGACGAAACACGTATTTATGTGAGCTTTGAATCAAAACAAGAATTTATGCAATGATGTCACCCATTTTCTTCAAAGCCCAAGAAATTTAAGTCAACACGGAAGATTATGGCTAGTGTTTTCTGGGATCAAAAAGCTAACCTCCTCGTGGATTTTCTGGAGCCAATAACGTCAATCGCGTTCGAATCGATCACGTGTGAAACTCTTTCGAAACTCAGATATCGCAGATATAAATGGCACATTCAGAACTGGAGGCGATGTTGACATCAAGAATTAGTCTGCTTTAGGATAATTAAATGGCAACACTATTGCCGAACTTTTTCTTCACTCATTACTGTAGGACCATAAACTTCACACATTTAACAATATATATCTGCAACACTGACCTTTAGCGATTATTGATCTGGCATTGTAAGTGACAGAATTGCTTATTCTATCAGCCATAATAAATTGCTATCATGGAACAGAAAACAGCAATAGACTGATAACAATGAATGACAGCTACCAAACGAATCACTTAAAGTTGTTGCGCATGAACAATTCCATGCAGTATTGCCAATATTTTTTAATTAGCGACGACCCCTTAGTTTTGACAAACGCCACGTAGTTGGCTTTTTCCCCATTAAGCGGCCTGAGAAAATGCAGGTTTCAGTATATTTGGCTTTTTGAATTTTACTTAACTCTGCATCACATTACGAAAGTTCAACAAACTTATCGGTTTAAAATGTCATATAGCTAAGACGGTAAAGCAGGCTCTAGGGACTTAATTAAGTCGAGTATGACAGTTGAGTCTTTTTTGACTCTGCCCTAAAATACTTCAATAGTCGGGTGATAGAAGCGGTTGAGGCTTAACCTACTTCTCTGGGAGATTCGGGATCGAATTCGGGCGAGCAACCACAGGAATTTTTGATAGATGGAAAGTCCTAGATAAGTTTGGCCCCATCCCACATTATCTGGTTGCTATCATTAAGGATGGTGCAAACTAGGCAATGCCATTGCTTTCGACGTGACGCCAGAGGCAAATTTTATGGTCACGTGACTAGTTTGCTTTGACTATGAAGCAAATTCGCCGCTTGTGATATCACTTTTGACGTAGTTCTACAGAACCAATGACCATTTCGTATACCCCTCTACGAACTATTGCTAGGTAGTTTGTTTCGTAAAATGACGACGACTTCGTAATTGATGTTAGCTTCCATATAAACGAAAACGAAATCGAGGACCCGATAGATTTATAAATTTCAATAAAATAATTTATTTTGTTACTTCTATGAAAATCTATGTTTCGTAATCACAGCGTTGTCAGGACATGGCCGAAACATGAAGCATAAAAGCTCTTCTTTGTGGCCTACTGTGCATGTTACTTCCTCGCAAACTTTGAAGTGCACATAAGCATCGTTTGCTGCCCGAAAAATCAAACGTCTTGGATTGTAGAGACGTCGAACAGACCGCCTACTTTCCATCAAAGGGTATAACAGAGTGATATTGAGCCAGTAACTGGCAAACGATTGCCATCAAGCGGGCGATGATCTAACTAAATTGCTTCGACCGTTTGCATCGATATTTCCTTGCGCCGGCCTTTATGGAGCTGTACGAATCCAAGATACTTTTGGAAAAATCTTAGTACCCTCTGGGTGAAAAGAACCAAAAGTGAAAAGGAAAATAAAAAGCCCTGGGATTACTACTAAGAGGGCTTTTTTAAGCATCACCATAATGGGTTTATAGCGTGATGGCCGAGCGGTTAAGGTGTAAGTCCACCGCTCTGGGAACCCAAGAAAGAATCTGGTCAGGTCGAAAAACTCCAGGAATTTTGAGTGAGTAGTCCGTCCTGGATACGTCCGACCCCATTCCTCACTAAGGCTAAGACTCCACTACCGTAAAAACTGCGTAAAAACCCCTCGCCGTAAAAGCTTTTAATCACGTGACCTATTTGCGTTTGCGCTCGGATTACGGTGGAGGTCCGGCTAGCGCGAAGTTTTTACGGCAACGGTGCTGCCCCAAGTGTCGAAAGTAAATACTTCTTCGCACGTGAATTGGTAGAAACGAAAGACGGTTGTATACGTGGTATATCAATATAAAGACAATGATTATATTCTACTAGTTTTTTCTGTACTATAATTACAAATGTAGTAAAAATAATATCTTTACTTTCATATACTAACTTTTATTATCGTATTATTAAGATAATATACAGCACTTATAAGCTTAGCTTTTTTATTATATACTCTAAATTGAAGGATTTCCTTTGGTATCCATTATTATAATTAGGTTACCTCTTGTCGTAGATACACGAATACTTTCGGATGTTTTCGATAAATCTTTCCGGATCTATTCTAGAGTAGCCACGAGGGAACGTACACAAAAGCTCGTTTTCCGCCATTTTAGCTCCGTGTCGCGATGACTTAGATTTCACTGACTTCTGATTGGTGGAAGGTACAGTACCTCTTTACGGCCGTATTCGCGTCGAAAGTTGAACATAGCTCAACTCGCTTTTACGCTGGTTTTACGGCCTGCTCAAGCGTAAGATATCGGGGTCACGTGATTAAAAGCTTTTACGGCGAGGGGTTTTTACGGTAGTGGAGTCTTAGCCTAACGGGCTATCCCTTTGTGGGCGTAGCTGAACTCACGATGGGTTTGATAAAAAGGCCCCTTTACTGTCTGTAGCACGAACGAGTAAAAACATTATCGTGGGATTGATAAGGCCACAATTCAGCAACAGCGAATCCACAATTGGCGATTCTAAAAAGAAACTTTGGAGGCATAAAATCTTCAAAAGAAACTGAGAGGTTAAAATATATGAGTAGACATCCATAGCCCATTATTCTAATCTAATACGTTACCAACAATGATTCGGATATAGGAAAATACTTCATATGAGAAAAATTCTAAAATCGTTTCCGACCATTCGAAAAACCCCAAATACATTAAACCACTTAAAAAACCTCAATAATTAATAATATATGATTTTAGCATGATAACAAACATTAAAAATTTCAATCACCTTACAAACAATTAATGAGGTTATTAATTAAAGCATAGTCTTGTAAGCAGTAACTTAACGAATGGATTTTATATAGTATCTCTTTTCGAAAATTTATGAACTGACTTTTCTTTAATATAGTAGATGACAATGGAAATGTTTTAATGATACTCTGCATATTATATTAAAACGTTACATTATAAAAACAGGAATAACAATGAAACGTGCTGTCAAGCCTCATTGCAGATTACTTCCGTCAGCAATGAGCGTAATTGTGGCTTTTCAAATAGCGTTAACAAGACAATGTCTTGCGTTAACTAAATCAATCATTTTTTATCAGTTTTAATTTCATAAAACTGATCATGAAATTAATAATTAAGGAATAGATTTAACAAAAATTCAAGGATTTTAACAAAAATCCTTGAATTTTTGTTAAATCTATTAAATTAAAAAAAAATTATTTTATCTTTTGTCAAATATTAATATTATTCTATTATATTAAGTGTGACAGTTTATTGCAAAATGTATTTAATTAAATCCTAATTACATTTAAATTAAAAATATAATTTTAAATAATGATCTTACATTAACGTATAAATTATTTTTCTTTTACTTATTAACAGATACAATGGTGCCTCGTATAACGTACTTAATCCGTTCCAGGTGCACGTCCGTTAAGTGAAAAGTCCGTTATACGAAACGCATTTTCCCATAGAAATACATGTTAAAACATATAATTCGTTCCACAGCATAAAATAACCGTACTGTACCATAAAAAAAATGAAAATGGAGCTGTCACCAATTATGCCGGGTAGTCATATGTTGTGAGGAGGAGATGGAGAAACACTTTCTTCTCACATTCATACAGATACAGACTTTTTACACATTGCAGCAGGTCTCTTTTTATTGTTTTTTAATCAGAGTCAGATTCAGGAGAATTCTACCGGAGCTTGCAGGGTCAGCTCCTCTTGTTCCATCCTTTGTTTTTTGGCTGCTGGCTTCTTGAAAAACATGTCCAAGGTGGTCTGTTTCTCTCTCTTCTTTAACACCTGTCGGAAATGACGGGCAAGGGTGTCATTGTAGAGATCATTGATCCTGTTGGCCTCAGCTCTGTTTGGATAATGAGTGTTGGTAAACTCCTGAACCTCTCCCCATTTGACAAGGAAGTTTTTGTCAACTTTCACTCCTTCTGATGATTTCTTGCTTTGTTTCAATTGAAATCACCTTTCTGTTTTTTTAGAAGCCATGATTTGCACAACACTTGAATAAATGTAAATACCCCCTGCACTGAGGTGATGTACTGTACGTAATAAACAAGGGAGCAAGCCGAATTCCAACGGGAGCTCTGTACTTCAGATATAATAATAATATATTCTAATAATACTAATATATTATAAAAATAGCAGATTGTCATTGGCAACGGCAAAAGAGTGGAAACATCATTCGCACTTGTTCGCAGAAAGTCCATTGTTCGCTTCACGTAACTGCCGAACGGAAAGTCCGTTGTTCGCAGCCAGTTCGTTGCTCGAGTCACGTAACGGCCAAACAGAAAGTCCATTGCTCGCAGCGTCCGTAATTCGAGGCGTACATTATACGAGGCACCACTGTATTGTGTTTTATTATATTATTTTACTTACACAAATTGTAATTAATTCTGAAATTAACTGCAGTTGTGTAAACGATTGATTGATTGTGGTGAAGGTTGAAACAAAGTGGTTAACTTAATCACCATTCCACGACATATTTAAATTTTTTTTTTCACGTAAAATTATACTGAAGTAAAATTTAATGTAACCGTCACAGTTGAACACTCCGATTACTCCTTTCTACAAGCTTATTCAGGTATCGTTTGTAGTTCTCGCATAGCTGCGTTAGAAATTTTGTATTGTGCACATTGTTATTGTTTGTAGTGATGGAATGTGCTTTGCTAGTAAAAAAAAGTTCATTTACAAGAAATAAATCTGTTCCGCTAGTTCAAAAGAGAGAATTTTAAAAATACTGTGTATAAGTTTTAGATTATTTGGTTACAAGAATTCACAAATTAAGACCTTTAGTTTTGAAAAATAAATAACAGAAAGAAAGAAAAAACTGCTTCTGTTGCAGAAAATATATGGCCTCATTCTGCGATGAGTAAGTTATAAAGTTTTTAGTAAAACATGGAATAAAATTACAAAACTAAACAATTCTCTTTATTTTCTATTTATCTTCCTTAAACTATTTCTTGTTTAAAATCGAATCCATTCTAAAAGTGATTCGAACATACATGCAATACATGAGAACACAATGTTAGAAGTAAATGATTCTATTGAGCGATTTCAAAAATGTGCTACTTCTCAGAGATTATTTTTAGCAATGTTAAAAGCTTATTTATTTATTTATTTATTTTTCATTTTAACACAAACGTATTAAATTCATATGATTTACGAATTTAATTGCGAAACCATGCATTTATATTCGAAGAAATGAAATAAATATTCGGTTTAAACTTTATTTTATTGTTATAGCTCTTTTTAAATACATTGCGTTTAAAAGCATCATATATTCGCTATTAAAAACACAAAAGAAAAATTACTTTTTAAAAATGTATTATGCTTAATTCTAAAAATCAGTGTTTTTCAATTTTTATTAAATGATAGAATACTTCTAAAATAAGAAAAGAAACAAGCGATTAAACACTTGTTTAAATATACAATACATTATAATAATTAAATATTTATAAACTTAACAAGATATATAAACATATTTTTTTTTTAATATTTTCTATACAGTATATCGATTTTCACCAAAACGTTTACAATTCTCAGAGTCAAAATTAAATTGTGAATAATACAAAATGGAGAAATATGACAACATAAATACTGTACAAACTCTCACAGTTTGCAAAAGGTCGCAAAATATTTTTGAGTTAATTGGTTTGTAAAGCTTAGTGCCAAGTATGTAATAGCGCCGCGGCCGAATTTTTATGGGAATTTTTCCATTTCTGTATTAACTGTTATAAAATGGACAGCTTGCGGTAAGGTATTCGTCTGCGTGTTGAGGAATCTAAAGTAGACTCCGATCTGAACTTTCATGAAACGATTCATTGTTATTAATTACCCAAATTAACTAACAATTCTGAATAATTCGATTCTATTGTAGATCATATCATTCTATATGGGCAGACTTGAAACCGACTATATAGTTAATGTGCTTATGACTGCAATAAAAGCTCAGTTCATTTCTTCCAATTATTAACTGCTAAGAAAAACGATCGGATAGGAACATGGGCGTCTGCAGAAAATTTTCCAACGGACAAAGCTTGGAGACAAATAATACATCAATAAGTTTATTATTTAATTTTTGGGGGTTTCACGTAGATTATAGAATATAGTATTGCATCAATACAAAACGACAGACAAACGTCCCTTGGTCTAGAGTGTAAGGTTACATATCTCAATCAGTTCTACGATTATAATTTCTAAAAATTTTACTCGATACTAAGGGGCAATGCCCCGTTTTGTCACTCTCTGCGGTCGCTCGTGGGTAGGAGTATTTAATTATCAATGACCGGTTTAAAAAAATGAAAACAAATGCATAAATACGTAGTGCGATACAAGTCGAAATCGAATGTATCATAATATGAATGTAGCATAAAATATAAATACAGTACTATATGTTGAATTTACGTAAATCTGATTTATAATTATAATTTTAATTTAATATTATATAATCAGAAAGATAACATATGCCTATTTTTTAGATCTGTCTCATAATACATTAATTTACATAAATGCATAATCTATTACAAAACGTAATTATAAATTAACTTTGTTGGCAATTAAGTTTAAAAATTAGATTATATAATTAAGTTATTCATAACGTTTATTCATGACTTTTCTAAATTTATCACATTTTACTTTATATTCAATATATATATATATATACATGCACGCGCGCTCACAAAATAAATTTTTGATTTAGTAATTATAAATTTTTAACGTCAAAATGATTGTAATATGCATTACCGCCATCTATTGGTACGATTATAATTACAGATTATTTTCGAAAACTCCATCACATCCTGTTACCTTTGTTTTTTATAATTGAAATTTCATGCAAAAATGTCGAAAATTTCAAATAGTTTATAACAATTTAGACGTATCGTATAAGGATACGCCCATAAACCACGTATCCTGTTTTAAAGTTTAAGCCCTTCTCCTTCCTTTGGTTATCACATGTGGTCTGTAGCCGCACTCCCTACCAATAGTATAACCAAATCCGACGTAAAGGAGGACCTATGTTAAAATTTAATTTGAATCACTACACATTTACATACTTAGAAATTTATACACATTTGTTATAATCATTACATAAGTCAGCATTCAAAAATTAATTGAATCACATGAATAAAACAACTTCTCGCAGAATCACTGGGAAGGATGATCAACCCACCAGAACCTTATTATATCCCAGTAACAACAAATTTTAATTAAAACTAACGTTTTTGACCGTAATCATGGTCTTCCTCGAGATTTTGATTAGTAAAAATTTGTCGTGACTGGGATATAATAAGGCTCTCGTGGGTTGAATCACATGAAAAGGATCTGTGAAACATGTGAATTAACTGATAATATACAATGTTGATTAAAGTTGCATTGTCAAAAAATGAGAAAGGATTTTTTTGAAATTATGTAAATCAAATATTTCAGTGTTGGTATAGAATGTAAAGTTCCATAAAGATCTTATTTAGTTGTTTATGAATGGCAATCTAAATAATTTATTTTGTCATATAATAAAATTTTATGATAGCCATATTTTTCATATTCATCAGTTTCATCAAATGTAAAATTTCAGCTTTTGATAGCAATTAATAATAATTAGAATCTGAATTTATTTGTATTTTTATATTTTATGATTATAGAATTATAAAATTACAACAAAAATAAGAATAATGAAAGCATCATGTGTTCAAGATCAATGTGCTGAATTAACTATAAAATATCTTCCTCTAGAGTTTATTAAAAAAAGATCAAAAGCTTTATTATAAACCAAATTACCAATAACAGACTTCTTACGTATAAAAAGTAATGTTTTAAAGATTAAACTATTTAATAATTATAATTATTATTTATAAATTGTTAAATTACACTGATCATCAGAGGTTTTGTTAAACAAACAATTGTGACTGTTATCTACTAATTCTGATGCACTGATTTTAAATCTGAATACACAGTTTTTCTATCAGATTCCATTTATTGATAGCAGATTAACCCATTTATAATTGATACTGTATGTTAGCAAAGTCTTCATATATGTGGCTTATAGAATTGTGTTCATTCTCAAAATTTGATGGATTGATTTTGATTAATCTTTGCCTTCTGCATTAATTGTGATGAGGAATCCAAAAATGTAATAAAAAAAATGGGTGTACATGACTGTCACTTTGTTTTTGAGATATAGTGAGGTCAATGTCAATGCTCTCTGATGCAGTTGTATGCCTAATGGAATTTAGAGGCAAAAATAAAAAAATAGGCATTGCATATGCCTAATGGAAAATGGGTGCCTAAAGCAAACAAAACAAGAAAAAAGCAGTTGATGCCAAGGATTGCATCTTCCTTACCCAACAGGTGCAAGGATTGTCTCTTTCTTTCCATCAATTGCAAGGATTGCCTCTCCATGCATAACAAGTGTAAGGATTGCCTTCTTGTGTGGCCAACAATTTTCTTTTGATCACATACACACACTTTCTCCCTCTTATGCACACATGATTGAGTGACTAAATGTGGTAAGACTTCAAATTACCTGTATAATATGATTATAAAACTTCCAAAAGGTTAATTTATATATATAAATGAGGATGTTTGTTCGCTATACACTCCTAGGCTCGTTCAACCAATTCCTACAAAACTCAGCAGTTATGTTCACATACTTCTAACTTGGATAATGATATACATCCCACCCCAAAATATCAATAGTGCCACCTATTGGCAAAAAATTTAAGAAAATAATAAACTAAATATAATTCTTATAAAAGCAGGATATAATTTTTAAAAATATATATTATATTCACTTAATTACTGCAACATGAATATAGTGTGAATCAGACGTACTATATCATTACCACAACAGATGGCACATAGCACTTGCATGCGAGGAATCCAAGGCTGTGGAGTCTGAGCGGGAGGAATTTCTGGCCAGAGGAGTCGGAGTTGGAAAAACGTGTCAACTCTGACTCCCGCATTTTAAATTTACTTTAGTTTTTTATTTAAATGAAAGAAAATTTATTATATATTTATTAATTTTTTAAAATCTTTTTGTATTTTGTTATAATTCATTTATTTTAAATACAAAATACATCAATTTAATTTTTTAAATATGTAGTATTCTTTGTAGTATTTCTATTTAGTAGTAGTTAAATTATATTGACTCAATTGAATTTGAATATTTTTGAATCTTTCCTTTATTATCTCTGTTCTAAATAAGTATTCTATTTTTCTGAATGAACCAGACTAATTGATCAGAGTACTAGAGTACATATTTTCATTTTCTGAACAAAAGGCTGAAGTAGCTAGCTAGATTGTACACTTTTAGTTGGACTAACTCTTCTGGAAGGGTGAAATTGAAGTGCAAGTGCTGTCGAATATATGTAGATGTAGAATTTTATTGCCCCCTTTCTCCTCTTATTAAGTATTTGTTAAAAATTAATTTTTTTATACAAATAAATAGTATTTTTAATATTTAACTTACAGTAATAACTATAAAAGTATTTGGGTAAACACCCCAGGCTCCTTTTAGAGTTTAGAGTAGGATATCCCTGCTATGAGTGCCTCTGCCCCTCATAAAATGACTTGGTATTTAATTTTGCCAGAGTCTACCTACTAAAATTATCAGGAATCGAAGTCGAGTGTTTTTTTACCAACTCCGCAGCCCTGGTGGAATTGAAAGTATTACCCTGTGAAAAGTCTGTAATATTAAATTCTCCACATCTAGCAACTTGGGTTTTTTCATTTTTGAATGACACTTCTTTCTTAATTCCAATAAGTGACCTTCGGTAGCCAAGTGGATAAAATCACTGAACACTGGTAGTTAGCTAGTTGTGGGTTTGGGCATGGCAACAGCTGGCCACATGGAGTTTACTGGGTTTTCTTCACATCAATGACATCTAAATAGGGACAAACTTCACATAAGTCTTCCTAGGATGCATTCCTCTTGGCAGATCACTCATGTTGCATTGCCATAATGAAATAAACCACACTAATTCTAATAATTTTTTCATAAATGTGATATTTATGAGGACATACTTCCATGTAGTGTATACAATCTTTTGCAAAATATAAACACTATTATCACATAAAAGCAATTATTCTTGCATTTTTATAAAATTTAAAAAAATTTTTTACAAGTCATACAAAGACTTTCGGACATTAAGGTTAGCAACTTCGATTACATGTGGGGCCATCACAACTTACCCAACACAGATCACTTCTTAAATATTAATAGTAATCAGTATTTGTTAGTAGTCATTGGCCATCTTATCTTCTGGAAGGAGGCCAAAGATTATTTTTGGTAAAATTACTTCAACCCCCTTCTGCAACAGCCCCTTCTTTCTATTAGACCAGCGGTATGGTGGCATTCAAATAGGAAATTACATAATACAAGATTACCTGCGAGCACAAAATATGTTTTAAGTGGTTTTTGGTGTGCTGAGTTTAAATATTTGGTCCATTTTTTGTGAAAATTTGATTTGTTGACAGATTATCATTTGATATTTGGCTTTGCATGGTACAGTTTCTTAGAGTTAACATTAGGAAAAAATATGATATCTGTAAAAATTGAAGATATATTTTCAATTGGTGTCTGCTTGACCAGTGAAATTTGCCATTTTGTACCATCTGAGTATCGCAATAAACATGACAAAGGTAGGCTGAAATAACCAAACTTTATATGGTTTTCATTTTAATGCTCATTATAGTATAGTATTTGATTTGTGTAACTACAAAGGTAATCTTAGGTAAGGGTTTATCACACCAAATGATAAATCTAACACATTTTAAAAATTCTTTAAATTGTCTACAGTAGAGGAGTAAAAATTTTTAAAATGTGTTAGATTGGGTACTTGGTATGATAAACCCTTATGTAAGGTAAAGTTTGTAGTTATATAAATCAAATACTATAATGTACTATAATAGATTATTTTGTACACTTCTAATCTTAATCTTTGGTGTTGTTATTTTTTGCCCAGGCAACACCGAGTTAATCTGCTAGTAATTCATATTTTTATTCATATACTGTAGCTGAACTTTTTCAATTGAAATTTATATAAATTAGACTTCAAAGAAAAGTAAATCATTTAAATTTTGCAATCTGGTAATTTGTTGTAGTCTTCTATACTTTCTGACACTATACATCTAAAATAAATATTTCAACTACATATATATTTTGTTATTTGTGACTACTAAGAGTAAAAAATTTATACTATACACTACTTAAATAAGAATAATGATAACAAATACTATAATAATTATAATTTTTGGTGGTAAGAAATCAGTATAATCTGTTATCATGATTTTAAATGTTTTAGTATTATACCATATATGTATATTTGCTATTTTATTTTTCATGCATTTTGCATAAAAACAATAATAATGATGATAGATTGAGAAGAAACTAAGTTTTTTAACTAAAATAAATTAAAAAACACTTGATATCATCTAATGGTGAAAACATTTATTTGAAAATGATTTGAAATAACATAAATAAGCAAATTCTTTATTGTAAAGTATTATTTGTTTTTGGAAAACATATTACTTTTATATTGATAAGAGCTGAATTAAAATACTGTATACTGAAATAATATAAAACCTGAATAATGATGACAATGTAATAGTTAAAATAAGAATGCTATAATAGGATTATCAATTCTAATAATAATGCTTATACAAAGAAAAATAATACATTGATGTTATTTATTTATACAATGTTGGAAAGGTGTAATATTTTTCACTTTATATTACATTTTTTTTTATAATATACAGATAGTTTATTTATAGAATGAATTAGAAAAACTTTCTTTATTGGTATAATATATATAACCCTTTTAGTGCTATCTCTTTTTATAAATTAGTTACATTATTATATCAGCTTAAATCTCTACATATCCAAAAACTTCATCGGCTATCTAAATTTTAATATTTTCAAAAGTTGACTGATATTTATTCCTATTTGTTAAGAAAGTACATTCTTTAAAAAATAGAAACTTCAAAAATATTTTCTTTTTTTTAATTTGTCTTAGTTTAATGCTTTAAGTGTTGGTAGTTTTATTCATTTCTGACTAAATTTCTTACAATAATTTTCTCTTCTATTAATGTAGCTATCAATTTGGCTATTAATGAGGACTTATCACATCATAATCAAAAAGATAACTGGATTAGAACTTCGTTATTCTTTTAATTAACTCCAAAATGTACATTTTGGTTCTTTTGACCCTTCTTCAGTTAGAGTAGACAATTTTCCTAAATTATTAAAAATCCATAAAAATTTCTAAAACAAATTGCAATGTTACACATGTTTAAACCCAAGAGCTACTCAATTTTTACTTAGAATTGTAATTTAAAATTTTCCTTATAAAAAAAAAGTCAATAATTTTGTTTAGGAATTGGATCTGTTACAATTAATAAAAATAAAAGAATGATTTCTTTAGATGCAGTATGTATGTGTTCATCTGTAAAATATGATAATGTAGTAGAAGTGTTAGAAGAGGTAAAATGTGAAGAATGGTTAATAAGTTTAATTGAGTATATATTGAATAATAATTATTTCTGTTTTAAACATAGCTATTTCAAACAAATAAAAGGGATCATGGGATCATGTATTGCTTCAAGGAATTGTATCAGATTCAAGGAATAAGTTATTATAAGAGATACATATATGATTGTTTGTTCTTATATGACGAATTAATAATTAAAAAAGATGATACATTAAGAATAGTTAATAAGATTGATAAAAAGTTAAAATTTGAGTTAGAAAGTATAAAAGATAAAATTTTACAGTATTTGGATATAAAAATAATAAGAGATGAGCAATTATTTATTGTAACATCGTCACAATGCCTGGCTGCAATTTTTAATGGTATTTTTAATTTATTTAATGTAAAATATATGCTCTCCACCCCAAATAGTAATGGCTTGCCCCTGTAAATCATATTCATGCCAGTCACTTATCTAACACTTTTTGGGGGAAATTTTTGAATTGAAATAACATTACTTCCGATTTGCATTTGACGTTCTTATATAGTTAATTGGGTTTCCATATCTGCCACTATGGTTTCCATATCTGATCTTGTCTTTCACCTATCTAACTCCGTTCTTGAGATTAAGGAAAGACAGAGGGATGGACGACAGTGGGAATTTATTTTTCAAATTTCAACCCAATAATAATAATATTACTAGTAAAGTAAGTCACATCGAGAAACTTGAAACGATATTTATTGCTGTAGTTGGCCTGCACGAGCAGTTTGAGCAGTAATACGTCACAAATGAAAGATCATAAGTGATTTATTGTTTAGAAAAGAAAAAAAATATGATGAAAAGTACAGATAAAAAAGAAATGTTTAAGAAAGAAATTAAATTAAACTAAACTAAAGTAAAAAATAAGAAATAAAAGAATAATGAAATAAAATCAGTTCGCATTTAGGCGGGAAAAATCTTCGATAAATTGGAGTCGCTCGTTAAAAGCAGCGCGTTTGAGATTTGTCCAGTCTGGACTGAGGGAACTGTGTGTCAAACATAACGTCTGTGAGTCGCTTGACACGGCTAAAAAACATATATTTGAAATAGTTACATAAAAGTTGAAAATTTCCAATGGGATAAGAGGAAGGAGTTGAGGCAAACAGTAAGCGAGTTCAGGCTTCTGGGTTAACTTTTGCGTTTTTGTGTCTGATTATTTTTAAATCGCTCGTTAGATTTTGATGGTTTCGATGTCAAAATGCTCAGTAGAACCCTGGCATGTGGATAAATTATATCTTGCAAAATATAATTAACTCTCAGAAAAGATATATTCAAAAAACGAATATGTCAACTTTCGCTTCTTTGACGCTTAATAACAAAAAAATTATTTTGACATTTTTGAGTACTGGTGTTTGGAATAGACAGCTAGACAGTTGCTTCATATTTTTGCATACTTCGGTAAATTTCGGTTGAGCCATGGAAAAGTTATTCGAGTTAAAAGAAAAAGGAACCAGATTTACATTTCTAATCCCCACTAGATGGCAGCTTTCACTAGCTGTAATAAGGGAAAGCTTCTGGAACTTTCTGGAATATCTTGCTAGCAGTTTGTGGTAGTGGCATTGGTTTTGATTTTATTTTTGTACTAAAATATATGTTCTTTAGCTAGTAAATGGCTGCAACGCAACATCGAAGAGGAAGACACCGAGCTCGAGGTGTAATGAGAGGAGGAGGTGGCCGAGTGCCCAGACAGATCCAACAGCAGCCACAAGAGGAACCTCGGCGGGGAGCAAGACGCTCGAGAGGAAGGCCTCCTGGACGAGGTAGAACCGCTCCGCCACCAGCTAACGTACAAGAACACCAACAGCATCGAGGCCGACGAGGTAGGCCTCGAGGTGTTCACCGTGGTCGACCACACCGTTCACTAGAAGGTCGATTGGTTCGTGAAAGGAATAGACTTTACCAAAGAGAACGTCGACGTCGAAGGCTACATGCTACAAAACTTTATCTTATTCTATATGATTGATTTGAATTGTGTTTAGAATACATATATTTCCCACTTGGAAAAACATTATCAATCTCATAAAATACATTATTCAAATCAAATTTTATCTAACTACAAACATGTGAATTTTCTAAATACTGTATTATATGAATAATCTTAAATTAGTAACATTAGATTGAATAAATATTTCAATGAATTAAATATTTTTGACTGAATTTTGATATAAATTTTTTAAAGTTATTATTAATGCATTGATTTCTATAAATAGAATATTTCATTTTCTTTATGTTCGAAAGCATTGTACTGTATAGAGAAAATAAATGTGGTAATTTACTACTAGATAGGTGACATCGAGAAACTCGAGACTATGTTTATCGATATAGTTAGCCTGGGCGAGCATTTGAACAGTAATGTGTCACAAATCAAAGATTATAAGTGAATTATTGTTGAGAAAAAAAATGATGAAAAAGTACAGATAAAAAAAGAAAAATGTAAGAAAGAAATTAAAGTAAAGCAAACTAAAGTAAAAAATAAGAAATAAAAGAATAAAATAAAATCAGTTCGCATTTAAGCGGGAAAACTCTTTGATAAATTGGAGTCGCTCGTTAAAAGCAGCCGCGTTTTAGGTTTTGTCCAGTCTCGACTGACAGACTGAGTTGCTTGACACGACTAAAAACAAAAACATATTTGAAATAGTTAAAAGTTGAAAATATCCGATGGAATGAGAGGAAGGAGTTGAGCGTAACTGCTGATATGTTGACGAAAGGAAATGACAATTTGTTTAAGTCGGTACAGGCTCGGCATGCAGTTACAATAGAGAGAATTGAAGAGCTGGGTAACGTGGCGCCATCTAGTGGAGACAAGGGACGTAAATCTGGTTTATTTTTCTTTGAACTCGGATAACTTTTCCATAGCTCAACCGAAATTCACCAAACTGTGCAAAAATATGAAGCAACTGTCTAACTTTATATTATAAAAAACAGCACCCAAAAATGTCAAAATACTTTTTTGTTATTAAGCATCAGAGGTGAAAGTTGGCATTTTCGTTTTTTGAATATATCTTTTCTGAAAGTTAATTATGTTTTGCAAGAAATAATTTATGCACATGCCAAGGTTCTACTGAGCACTTGACACATAAATCATAAAAATCTAACGTGCAAATTTAAAAAGACAAAAAAAATTGTACAGGAAAGTGCAAAAGTTATCCCAGAAGCCTTGGCTTCGCCCAGACGATTATTTGTACACTTCACTATACCTATAAAAATGAATATTTTTAAGATGTGTATAGAAAAAATATTAAATAAAACTACAGAAGAAACACATAAAAAAAAGTAGAGATAAATAATGTTTTTAAAAAAGTTTATGTTGAATGGATATCCTAAAAAATTATTAGGTGAATGGATGGATAATATTTTAAATACAAATAATGAAAGTAAATGTAAAAATAAACAAAATTTGAAAAAATATTTAGTGATTGTAATATATATTTAGTTCCTGAATATACAGAGGTTATGGAAAATCAGTTTATGAAAACTGATAATTTAAAAAATGATAATGTTACAGTTAAAAATAAATTTTAAAAAAAGTAGTATAAAAAGTGGGATGTTCATGAGACACACTAAAAATATATGTGGAGGAAATGGAGAGATCATTACCTATGAGAGTAGCAAAAGCAGAAGATATTACAGCAATAAAGTATAAATATGAAATTATGTAATGGCAAAACATTATAATTCAGTAGGTTGCAAATGAATTTAAATAAAATAAAAATTTTTAAATAGGAAAAAAATAAATTTAAAAAAAGCTGAAAGAACATTTAGAAATTAAAAAAATAAAGAAGAAGTCTAATAATTATATAAATGAAAATGAAGGAATAAAAATTGATAATACTGTATATGTATAACATTATTGCTGTTAGAAGGTGAGAGTTGGGTGAACTGATTAGATAATTAATATAATTTAGTTTAATTGATCAAGTGAACTATTGTTTTTTTAAAAAAAGTTTTAAATGAATACAAAGGATAAACAACTTATTTCTGGAACTATTATTGTAAGTAAATTTTTCTATTACTGATGGTTTTATAAATGTACCAGTACATATTAAATAATGTAATTTATTTAATTTTAGTATTTTATAAAATCATACTTCAAATAAGAAAATTATGTATGGAAAATTTTAAATTACAGTTATAAATAAAAATTGTATAACTCTTGGGTTTAAACATATGTAACATTGTAATTTATTTTAGAAATGTTTATGAATTTTCAATAGTTAATGAAAATTGCCTATTCTAACTGAAGAGGAGTCAATTAGAATAGACTGAAAATGTGCTATACATTTTGGAGTTATTTAAAAGAATAAAAAAGTTCTAATCTGGTCACCTTAATGATTGGGGTGTGATTAAGATTCTCATTAATAGACAAATTGGTATTTATGTTGATAGAAGAGAAAAATATAATAATTAAAGGACACGACTCTTTTTATAAAAAGTTCTTACAATAAAACTAACATTCAAGTTGAAAAAGAAGAATAAACGTATTTATAATTATTAAAGCATTTAAATTAACAAAACTAATATATACTCTTTTTTTAACTAATAGAAGTGAATAATTGAACTAATAAATAATGAAAGTATACATAATTAAATATTTATACAATGCTTTCATTAAACTGGGTAGGATTGGTTTGGCATTAATATTCTAATGATATGCATTAGAATTGTCTCAGCATTAAAAGGGTTACTGATAATTCAATTAACTTGTATTTAATATAAAATTAATTAAAACTTTAATTTATGAACTATTTAATATTTGATAATTTCAAATATGAATTTCTTCAATTATACACTGTTTCTATTGAAAATCTTTACTTGGGAACAAACTTTACAAAATTTATAAATATTCTTTTGATATGTTTTAGATTCAAGAATACAAAATAGGCCTTCTTCTCCATCAACTTTATAAATCATTTAATCAATTTAATATCACATCTTTATAGTTTGTGGTTGCTTTTTGAACAGACTCAAATCTTTCTTATTTGGAATCCACTTCACTCATAAGGTAACATCTTATCTATTAATTATCAATATTACCATCTAAAAACCCAATAGTTATGTTCTAGAATAACAAGTTTTCACTTCTGATAAATATTTGTGTCATTAATTTCAATAAAATTGAATTTTTTGAATTTAATGAAATTTAAACATTTATGAAATAATTTTTAGAGGTCTAATATAATTCCTATGGATCTTCAATATTTTGAATTCATTATTATGACATGATAAATGTACAAAAAGTTTAATTCTTATAAATATGAATATAATTATAGCCTCATTAGTTTCAAGAATATGATTTGCCAAAATGTTACTGTCATTCATTAAAATGATTAAAAATAATTTTTTAATCAAATTCATCTTAAAAATGAACAATTTTCAATATTTTTCTGTTATGGAACATACAACATAAAACAGAGATGCAGACATCACATCTCTGTTTTATCTGCATTTCATGCAGACAGCTTATATTATACAGAGATCTTTATATTTTCATTACTGCAGCAGTGACTACAGATAACAAATTTAATTTTAATGTGTTTTGAACATACATATTGTAACATTTATTATATTACATTCATTTTGAATCAGTTGTTAAATATATAACAAATAAACAATTCAAGTAAAAATTTGTGAAAACTATATAAAATATATCTACAATTGAAATCCTACTTTTATTCAATTAATTAAAAGGATTTCTCCAAATCAATAAATTATCTATTAGGTTGTTCGGAAAGTAAGATTTTTTTACCACTAGATGGATTAGTTGTAATTTTCCCGCCATTTTCATACAAACCTTATTATCATTATATATTTTGACAGCTAGCATTTTAAGGCTTATTTGTAAAAAAATTTTGCTTGATTTTGTGCAATTGTTTATTTTTTGTGTCCCATCAAATATGGAAGATCGAAAGCAGCATTTTCGGCATATTTTGCTCTTTTATTACTGAAAAGGTAAGAATGCTGTTCAAGCAAGAAAAAAATTGTGAGACGTGTATGGAGAAGATGTATTGACAGAACGACAGTGCCAAAACTGGTTTACAAAATTTCGTTCTGGCAATTTCAATATTGAAGATGCACTACATTCTGGATGGCCAGTGAAGCCAATGAAAACAAAATAAAGGTGTGATTGAAGCAAATTACCAAATAACAACACGTGAAATCACTAAGAGATTAAATTTGTCGAATTGAACTGTTTATGATTACTTGAAACGAATTGGTTTCATTTCAAAGCTCGATATATGGGTTCCATATGTTCTTAAAGAGAGATGCTCTCTTTGGTGGGATTTTAAGGAAATTTTTTTTTTGAGCTTTTACCAGACAATTTAACAATTGATTCGAAAGTGTACTGCCTTCAAGTAAACAAATTGAGTAATATCATCAAACAGAAAAGGCGGCCAGAATTGATCAACAAAGCAGGTGTAGTGTTTTACCACGATAATATCAAATTTCACACAAGTTTGGTAACTAGTCAGAAACTGTTATAACTTAGATGGGAGGTGCTATCACACCAACCATATTTGCCAGATCCAGCACACTCAGATTATTACTTGTTCTGGTCTATACAAATATTTTTAACTGTAAGACATTTACTTGAAATGACAATGTCAAAAATCACTTGGATCAGTTTTTTGTAAGCAATGATCAAAACTTTTATGAATGCTACTACCAGAAACAATGACAACAGGAATTTGACCAAAATGGTTGATATATAATTCAATAAAATATTTATTTATTATAAAATTATTGTGTTTTTTCCACGGGAAAAAACGAACTTACTTTCCGAACAACCCAATAGGATAGGATTAGTGAAAACTGACATTGATTTGAACAGATTATTATTATAAATTTTTCTTGTAGATATATATTAAAGAGTCTTAATAAACTTTACATATATATGTGTAAGAAATACTTACAGAATATTTAATCATTTGTATTATTTAATAGGCCTGTTGCATTTTGAAAGTTAAGTATTTTTTGACTTAAATTTTATTATGGAATGAACAATAAAATGTCCATTTTCATAATATAATTTTATCATAATTTTTGTACTTTATTTGATTTTTATGGTTTTTTTTTTATTGTAAATTTAAAAATTTCATAGTTAACTTTATATTGGAATGAATAGAAGCATATGACAAACTATTTAGATACCTGAAATGGAAATATGATTTACTTAAATGTTTTCTATTTCAACTATATTGTAGGTTAAAGTTCACTAGATTTCATTGAATATCAATATTTCTTAAACAAATATAGATTCAAAATGTAAACCAGTGAATACAGCTAAAATAATATCATCAGATCTTTGTAAAATTCTTTTTTCTCTGTTTTAATCACTAATTCTTATATTATTTTTTGGAAAAGATTACTTTCCATGATGAAAAAACTTCCAATAAACAAATTAAAATTTTTAAATTGATTTAAAATTTTTAAACTTCAAAGGATGTTTTTCTGTTTTTATTTTGTCTTGTACCCTGATAGAAAATGATCATAATTAAATAAAAATTGTAGAAATTACAATCAAGAAAATTCTAACATTATAATCATAAAAATTGCTTTATTGGGACATGTGACATCATTGGCAATGGAGTCCATCTCAGTTAAGAATAAATTGAACATAAACAAGAATGGCAATTTTTAGTTCAATATTAACTACTGTAATTTTGTGTGGATAACACGTGGAAATGTACACTTCATAGAAAATTTGTAGAATGAAAATAAAACTTTTACATATTTACTCTATAGTATAGTCTGCATCTCTAGAGTGTTCTTTTGAGAGCATGACACTTACTGGTATGCAATTTAGAAGATACCATCTCAAATAGATAACAGCAAATTGTTTTTATGCTTCCTTTGTCCATTAACTTATCAAAAAGAAAATTTCAAAATTAATTATAATATAATTAGAATGTATTCTCTGTAATTTCTGTGTTTAAATTTCTTATCTTGAGAAATTCATCATTCCAATTAGTAGTAAGTGTTTTTCACTAGCAGTAGAGTTTTACATGTTAAAATGTGGTTGCAATTTGCAAAACAGAAAAAATTTGCCAGAAATGACATCATTGCCAAAGAATATTTACTTCATTTTCAACTTTTTGTTAGTAATTCACTCAAACTAAGCTTAAAATTGATTGAACCAAATGAAGTACCAAATTATCAGGATTATGAGTAATAATTACAGACTAATTATTCTAAAGGTAAGTACTTATGCTGCCATCTCATGTTAATTTTAATAATTATAAAAAATAATTAATTTTTAGAACCATACTGGTTTCTTATAGTGCCAACTGGGGATGGCTAATAAATCAGGTTTAGAGATGACGATGATATATGTATACTATGCACCATGCTAGAGTAAATTGATAACTGGCTGAGTGCCATGGAGAGAGTTAAAGGCCATGGCCACTGAAGTTGTCCCCCAGTTGGCATAGTGAGTAACCACTATGATTATATCTAAATTAATAGTCCTGGAAGCGAAGATAGGATGGAGGTCTAGATAGCATAAATGATAATGCATTTGCACATTAGGTGAGAGTTGTAGGTTTGAGTCTCACTTCAGGCCAATTCTTTTCCTCCAGTAAATTTTAAATTAAAAATTAATTTATTATAATTATTAAAATTAACACAAGATTTTAGCATAACCATGTACTTCTAGACTAATTAATTAGTTTTTAATCATTAACTTAGTTTATACAGTCGACCCCCCTATAAGATAGAGATACGTTCCATTCTCTAGGAATCCGCTTTCTTACGAATCCTTCCAATCACAACCCGACACGTATCAAGTTTACGGACTACGGCTGTTTGAAAGATTTTCTTCCATAAAATTAATCGATTCTAGACTAATCCGACTCAACATTTCCAAAATACGTATATATTTTTTGGGAATAATCCGTATAAACTACGCTATAAACAAAAAATTGTAGGATTACTTACCGAGTGTCACCATTCGACATTNACAATATTAACAGATGCTATTATTGATATTCTTAAAACAAACCAAAAAGTATAGAAAAGGGATTTCTTAATAAACGAAAAAAATAAAAAAAAAGTTAAGATAATGGAAATAGATAAAACACCAAATGAAGGAAGTAACTTGACACCCGAAAAATTATTTAAAATACAAATTTACAGTGTTCTTGCCACTCTATTGTGTCAAACAGATTGGCGTTATGAAAAAAATGAAAACTGTGACGATTTTTGCTTTCTCTGTGGCTCGTCTTGACAATACATAAGTGTTGCTGATTTTTAAAAATCGGCTGCAGATCTCGCTATTAAATATTTAAAAAAGTAACTTCACAAGTGAAATTGAATATTTTAATTTTGAAGTAACGACTTTTATATAAAATATAGAAATTGCATCTCCGCTTAATATTCTACAGACTCTTCATGATTTTGGTTTAATTGAGTCTTATCCAAATATCAATGTCGCTCTTCGAGTATTTCTAACTCTTCCCGTTTCTATTGCTTCGTGCTAGAGAAGTTTTAGCAAGTTAAACTTAATAAAAAGTTATTTAAGATTAACTAGCGGACAAGAACGATTAACCAATATTTCTATTATTTCAATAGAATACAATATCGTTAAAAATATTAATTATGAAGGTGTAATTAATGAATTTGCTGAAATGAAAGCCAGAAAAATTCACTTAAAATAAATCTTATTAAAAATCTATTGTAATGTATTTGTTTTATTATTTTCCCAAAACCAAATAAATTAAGGGGCCTAAATGCAAATTCTTGCACAGGGCACAGGAATGGCTAGTTACGGCTCTGCAAGTATATATAATATATACAGTACTTGTGGCCCAATATACAAGTATATTTAAGGATTAACATGACTAGATTATAATAATAAGTATTAAAACTTTATCACGAAAAAGGATATATTAAAAAAATTACTTTTACAGACACTTTCATTTTTACTCAGAAATAGATAAATTCATTTATTATAAAAGAGACTAAAGGAAATTTATTTGAAAAACACAAACATTTGTTTTACTTGGGTCTCTAATAAAAAGCGACAAAACACCATTTTAAAGTGCATTTTTATTTAACTAATATGATTATAAATAATATGTAGCCCAAAAAGTAGTCAAAGTGCCAAATGATATTTTTTACGTCAAACTAAAAAAAGTAGCCACATTTGGTGCAATGTAGCCAAATCTTGCAACGTTGGAAGAAATACTAAATAAAGCTGGAGTTGTGACTGGATTATAGACCCAAATGAGGGGGAAAGGAGAGAAAGGACAAAAGATAAAGGAGTGAGGAAGGATGAAAAATTAAGGGTCAATATTTGCATAACAGAAGGTCTATTTAACCTTTCACTACTTTTTATCTTTTGGCCTTTCTCTCCTTTTCTCAAATTTGGGTCTATAATCCTTTGAGTCCCAACTCCAGCTTTATTTAGTATTTCTTCGTCATTCACACATTTCCGAGTATTTGAAAATATTTCCTTTTCACTCAAAAATAAAATATGTATAAAAGTTTACGGCTTTGTGAAATTTCTTTTTTGATTTTCTGCCATTGATATAAATAAATAAAAAAAATAAACAATTTGTCGGTTTTGTTTACACGTTTATTGGGCCACATTTGAACTTGCCTTGGGCCTCGGGTTGGACACCCCTGGTCTAAACAGTAAAAGGCCTGAATATCATTCACCTTATGCTTTTCGTACTTGAAAATATTTTGTTTTGTACTTTAAATATTTAAATAATTTTGATATACATTTCTAAGAAAAATCATTAAAAATAAAATATTAAAAAGTGTATTTTTTTGAATTCTAAAGTTTTTATCCCCTATGCTTTTTTTGAAATGTAGATAAGAAATTAAAGAGAAGGATAAAGTATTTATTAAAGGTCATTATATATGTAGTTTTTGTATTAATTACTGATTACAGAGTATTATTGGAATGACTTAAAAACATTTTAGTAATCCCTTTGCTCTGTTTTCATTGCATTGACAATGGCTTGTTAACCCCATTTTTTAATTTTAGATATCTGAAACAAATATTAATTGATAGGCTTAATAATCAAATTTTTATAGTGTCTTTCAATTTTTCACTACTGTAAAAATGTCTCATTTTCAATATAGAGGAAGGAAAGTACAGTAATATCTTGGTTTTTGTTGACTTCAGTTATTGTCAGTTTCAGTTTTCGTTGATTTTTTTTGTGAAAAATTTGTCTATGATTTCGTTGATGTTTCCACATATCCTCGCTGCTAATTTTGAGAGTTGTGTGAGCATTACTTCACATGTCTAGCCAAACAATAGGTGTATTCAAAATCTCATTGCCTCTGTTCAAAATCTCTGATAATTACCGATTGCTGCAAGTGTCTTTTTCAGTGCTCGATACACCAGCAAACAAGATGGCAGTCACTATGACGATTGTAAGAGCTCTATTTTGCATTGACAATTTCAAATTTTATTTATTTGTTGATGAATAAACTCCCTGAATAAATTAATATTTGGTTAGTATATTAATAGAATATTTTAATACATTAGTATATTTACATAAGACATCACATAATTTTTTTGTTGTTAAAGTGTAATCTTAGGATTGATTTAATTATTTAAACTCCTACAGAAATTTTAAAAATTTTCATCTCTATTTCTCTTTTTGAAATATTCATTTTTCATTAAGCTGTTCCCATTAAATAAGTTGAAAAATAAATTTAACATAACTTGGAAGTCCACATCACTTGCCATTTTTATTGTGTTTCCCTCCTGAAATTTCCGACTGTCAGCATTTGTGTTCTCTAGAAAAAGCCAGCAATTGCAACACTTCCAGTAGCATCACACTAGATTGATGCTGAGATTTTGAATACACGCAATTCCATTGCTTTCCTTTTAGCTGCATCATGGGAAATGCCATGTTAAATGTTCATTTATTCTTTACATTAGTCTTTTATATTAATTTTATATTAATTTCTTATTGTTTTTAGTATTAAACACTATATTTATTCTCTATAAAATGTGTTTTTGGTATGTATTTTGGAGTGTCTAGAACAAATTAATTGGATTTAATTGATTCGTATGGAGATAATTGCCTTGGTTTTCGTCAGTTTCGGATTTCACCAACTGTTTTCAGACAGATTATCGACGAAGACTGATGTATCACTGTATACCATGGGTTTAATTATTTTGTTTTCATGAATTTATTCCAAATCCAATGTATAGGTTGAGTTAGGTTAGATGTAGATACAGATATAGATGTGTGACTATCATGAGTTCCACACACAAAAGTTGGAATTGTCAATGAACAGTTTCTAATATATTTCAAACAGATAAACAGGATTAAACAGATATTATCTGTTTACCTGACAAACTACCTTGATTACATGGTTGGTATTAAAGGTATTATAACTTGTTCATAAATATTATTCACTCAGACTTTGGTTTCAAAATGGTTATAACTTGTTTAATATGGCTTATTATGCTTTAAAGTAAATATGGGTCATATAGATCTGAACATAATAAACATCAGAAATAGAAACAGGAAAAAAAGTTAGAGAATATTTATACTAAGTAAAATTTGTGTAATATATTATTTTAAAATATCAAAAAATTCATAAAAATTTAAAAATTAAGAAAAATTGTAGAAGCAAAAGAAAAGTGAAGTAAAAATTTGAAAGTTAGTAGTCAATGGATAGAAACACCATGTAAAAACTATAATATTTTAAATCAGATGAAGTTGTTTGGTAATTTTATCACATATAAATTTTTTCATGTTTTTCATTCCTCCTTGACAGCATTCGCTGCTATACTTTACAAATTCCAGTATTTCCCTATTATTTAAATTTTTCCATTATTCTCCATCCTTCCCCAAAAGAATTAACAGAATACTATTAAGTTATTTCACTCATTATGGATCTCAAAGGCATCCTGAACATGAAATAAAGCACTTGTATCCAATAATCGATCAAATGTTCATCTGATTACAAATGCATAAAAATTAAATTTATGATAAAATTATACTTTCTGTTGTTTATATATTATCAGCTTAAATTCTATTGTTAGCTATTCTTAAAATTATATTCAGTTTAAGCAAAATTAACTCAGAATGCAATGCTTTGGCAAATATATCAATACACAAGACATTTATTCTTCCCTGCACAATATGGGATCAGCATGTTGCATGCACATGTATTATCTTTGGTGGTTGACTAACCTTTGCCTCTCCAGTTATTTATAGCTTTGTTATGTTTAACTAATATATCAGGTTTAGAGATATTGGTGATACTTAAAACTCATATTAAAATTTTTTTATTTTAATATTTTATTAATGATAAAAAGTTTTGTCTTTGGTTGAATGAATTAGTTGCCAAAAAACTATGATTACTTATATGGAAAAGACATAATGAATTATAATGGTCAGACTCCAATAGGATACTGAAATTCTGTTTTATTCATTCAATTACTGTTTAGAAAGAATTATGTGAAGTTTTATTTTACTGTTATTTTCTGGCCCAAAAGGTGTTTAGTATTTTATTTTGTATTTTATATGAATATTTCTTTAACTAATATAAAACAGACACACTGTAGACTAAAAATGAAGCAAATAAATTAAAATTGTAATGTCATCAGGGCCATGCTATACAGTTTTGGTGCCTGAGTTAACCTCATACCTGGCTCCCATTTCAATGTTAATTACATAAAATATATAATTAAACATTACTTACATGGCTTTTCAAACAGATTAAACTACATAAATGTTTAGATGTAATAGCAAATCTGAGAATAAAAAAATAGTTTCTAATTTTTTAATAGAAATTTTATATCTGGGGTAAATATTCAAAATGTATTTTGTCACAAAAAGAATCAAATCAACACAGAAAAAAAAAATCATGTGCCATAGAGAAACATTGGATTGCCTTCCTGATGCACTCTTTACAAAAGAAATAATCTCAAATTTAGCCTTTACTTTTGTTAGGACTATAAATAACCTGCTGTTGCTTTTACTTTGTCATATAACAGTTTTCACATAGTGCACAAAATTAAAAGTTTGGTTGTTCTGTTCAGTGCTTTTTAAGTTCTGCTGACTATTTTTTTTTAGTGCTCTTGAAGCTGCTGTCTCTTTGCCTTAAATGTTGGTACAGCCATAAATATCATCATTAATTTCAATTTAGTTGGAAAAATGATAGAAAATAATGCATTTGTGTGTAAACAAAACAGCATTATAGCACAAACAAAAGTAGGGCTATAATTTTAAATTTATATAATTATTTTAATTTTCCAAATTCACATTATAGCAATGAAAAGAGCATTGAGTTTACAGCTTATTATGATGACAATTATAACATTACAAGTCTGAATCATTAAAGTTCTCTAGGTAGAGAATAATTAATGGGAGTTTATCAGTTTTCAAGATATAAATTCAAATAAAAGTGTCTAATGATATCAATTAATGCATGGATTGAAAGTACAAAAATAAACTAATGGTGAGGTATGCATATACATGTATTTGATAGTTTCAAGAAAAATTGCTATGGAAGAAGAGGATGTCTACATATTTATCTGTCATTGTGATTTCACAATATAAAAGTATTAAAATACACAAAGAATTTTTCATTTTTTCTAAAGACACTTGGTGACTTTAAACAAAGGAAAAGCTGTTTGATGAGTTTGTAGATGCAGTTTAAAATTGGCATATAACCCACCCCATTGCCTAACCCACATTTGCATTAAAATTGTGTTTTTTTTAAATACATAATCTACGGGTTCAAATTACAGTAGTTCTTGATAAGTTTGAACATAGTGATCAATGAAAAAGAATAACATTGTAAGCCAGTAAATAGTTCATGGATAAATCAATCAAGCTTTATTATTTGGTATAAGGAGTGTTTTTACAGAAGGGATTAAATAACATTGTTACATTAAATTTGATATATGAACAAAAAACTTACACAGTTTATGTAATGTTAATATGGCAAAACTGTCATCAAATAAAATTTGATAACAAAAATCATGTTTCAATGTATCAGCTTGAATATCTGAAAGGGTATTACAAGAATCAAGAAGGTGTTTTCTCATATTCATCACTGTCATTCCACAAAAAGAACATTCACTGTCACTAGATATTAATTATTTTATTATTCATCATTCAAAATTTATTATATAGTAAAGTAATGTACTAACAAGAAATTTTTCACTTAGCAAATAATCTCCAAAGTTTTCACATAATTGGGCTGCAATTTGAAAAAATTGTAGACCTATAAATTCCCACTGTCTGTCTGTCTGTCTGTCTATCCTTCTTAATCTGGAGAAAAGAGTTAGAGACCAGATATGGAAAGCTTATGGGCAAGAAGCCCTGATTAACTATATACAAACTTCCAGTTTACACTGGAAGTCGTATTATTTCAATTCAAAAATTTTCCTCTGAAAGGAGTTAGATAGATGATCAGCATGATTCTATTATTAGCAGGAAAATATGATATACAGGGGCAAGACACTACTAATTTGAGGTAGAGGGCATATAAATTAAAAATATGATTAAAAATTACAACCCATCATTGTGACAATGTCACAATAATATTCATTATATTCTAAGTTAATGATTTAAATTGATGTTGTTTTTGTTTTTATTAAAAAAGAAGTAAGTAAAGTTTCTTTCAAAAGAGCTTAGTCATCAATTATGCTTACTTTATACACCAGTACATTGTTGAAGATTTGTTAATTCCTTTAGTTTTTTGCTTTCTATAGCATGTCTAATAATTTTAACAATGATATTTATATAGTATTTTAATATATATTAAATGTTTTTTCTACCAAAAATACTGTTTCATATATATTCAAATGTTACTGATATAACCATTTGATTTATTTTGTCTTTTGAACACTATATAGTGTAAATACACATTTGATTTATGTAGGTAAAGATATTTTTGAATATATTTATTAGAATAAACTAAATATAATAAAAAATTTAAAATACTAAATATGAATACTATATATTTGATCTAACTAATTTTTCATTATCGTCATATTTAAATGATTGTTAGAAAGAATCATAATAGGCCTATATACTGATACTTGTGATGTATATTTAGAAAATTTAACAATGGAAATTAGTAGGCAACTTTTTTATGGTATGTTCTTTAGATCAAAATGAAAATTTTGATATTAAAATATTTAGCATTACAGAGTATATAATGAAAATTTTGAAAAGTTAAAAGGAACTAAGGATTTTTTGAGAGTACATTTTAACTGTTTATTCATTAATACTCCAAAATATTAATTATAAACCAAAACAAACTGCTTTATTAGAGTATTTTATTTTACACATAAACATTCAAGTACTTTTAGACTTCTTCAGTTCATCCTCAAGGACTAAGAACCTGGAGCTTTAGAAATATTTTTTTAATGTTTCAGAACATTTGTGTAAAGTTTTGCAGAAATTGGTTTAGTCATTCTCAACTTATATTTGGATAGACAGATGTACTGTACATTCAGAATTTTTCTTGCGACTTTCCTGAGTGTATGTACAAAGTTTCATACAAATTGATTCAGCTGTTCTCATCTGATACTTGAACAGACAGACAAAACTATGTTCTGGAACCTCTAAAAAATTTTAGTAGGTTTTAAAAAAAAGGAATTTAAAGTTCTCAGTTCTTAAATTCTTAGAATGAACTGAAGAAGTTTGAAAGCACTTTGATATTTGTGTNTAATATGTAGCCCAGAAAGTAGCCAATGCGGCAAATGATAATTTTTACGCCAAACTAAAAAAAGGTAGCCAAATTTGGCACAAAGTAGCCAAATCTTGCAATGCTGGAAGGAATACTAAATAAAGCTGGAGTTGTGACTCAAAGGATTATAGACCCAAATTTGAGAAAAGGAGAGAAAGGCCAAAAGAAAAAAAGTAGTGAGTAAGGATGAAAAATTAAGGGTCAATATTTGCATAACAGAAGGTCTATTTAACCTTTCTCACTACTTTTTATCTTTTGGCCTTTCCTTTTCTCACAACTTCAGCTTTATTTAGTATTCCTTTGTCATTCACATATTTCCAAGTATTTTAAAATATTTCCTTTTCCCTCAAAAATAAAATATGTATAAAAGTTTACAGCTTTGTGAAACTTCTTTTTTGAGTTTCTGCCGTTGATATAAATAAATAAAAATAATAAAACAATTTGTTGGTTTTGTTTACACATTTATTGGGCCGCATGCATGCTGCGGGTTGGACACCCCTGCACTATGCCAAGGAAGGCTATCTTTTTTTGCATGTAAAAATGTTTAAACAAAATAACACTATTAAAAAAATTCTTTTTTGTTTTGATGAGTTATTGACACAGCTGTTTCACTTTTCTGGTGTCATAGCTGTTTTTTTCAGTCGTGCTTTAGATGCCATCTATCTATATACCGTGTTTCCCCGAAAATAAGACAGTGTCTTATGTTAATTTTTGCTCTGAAAAATGCGCTAGGTCTTATTTTCAGGGTATGTCTTATTTTTTACAGGAAGAAGAATTCACATTTATTATTGAACAAAAAAATTTCCAAGTCGAACTTAGATGAGAGTGATGTATATCCGGTGTGTCGAACTGTCGCCTTTTTATAGTGTCGACATCGGACTCGATGACCAATTAGTGCTTACTGAACCGTAGCACTATGCAAATGTCGTGGCGTGATTCCCAGCCGACCAATTAGCCATCACCAGCCGTAATGTTATGCAAATCTGTGATTCCCAAGCCATAGTCTTATGCAAATCATGCCGTGTGGCGTAATTGTCTGCTGACCAATCAGTGGCTGTACTTTCAAAAAGCCGACGGCCACTTTTAACCATCTGTCGCTGACCGATACGACTAAAAAACTTCGCTAGGTCTTACTTTCAGGGAGAGGTCTTATATTTCGCAATTCAGCAAAATCTGTGGTAGGTCTTATTTTCGGGGAAACACGGTAGAGAGTGGATGAAAGTAACTAGGCATTGATGAATTTAATTGAATTTGAGGGTTGGATTTCACAGTGATCGTTCGTTAAACAAGAGAAGAACAAATTATCACACAGGCGTTATGTATAAATATTGCTATATTTGCAAGTGCTTTTGACATGCTATAAAATGTCATCCTCAGCAAACACAATCTAAATATATAAAATTACTTGTCCTGACTGACTGAGTCACTGATTCATCATCGCCCAGAGCAAACCACTGAACCTAGAGGTAAAATTTGGTACACAGTTAGGGTACGTCATGAAAACGCACACTAAGAAGGGGTTTTTCGAAATTTTCCCGTGAAGGGGAGAGGGGGCTTAACCGGAAGAACGGCTTCTACTGTACTATTTTAGATGTGATTTTTTGTTTTTATCTGCATTTTAGTAGGGTATGCCATGGGAATGCACACAAAGAAGGGATTTTTCGAAATTCTCCAGCGGGGGAAGAGGGAGAGCATTAAATAAATTAATTAAATTAAGGCTTAACCGGAAGAACGGCTTCTACTGTACTATTTTAGATGCGATTTTTCGTTTTCAACTACGTTTAATTTTCATTGACTACTTAGATGTATTAAATTGATAACATTTCAGACATTGTTATAAATATTTTCATATATTTCGATTTTTTAACCAAATGTTCAAACTGTTTTAAATTCAAATTTGTTATTGCGTATTGGTTTGATTGTAAACATTCCAGAAAATTGATCATATTGAAAATAGTTTGTTTGATTCTTGGCAATTCTCGTCATTCTCAGCGGTAGGTGTTATATAACAATTACTATGGTTGTTGAAATACTGAATATAAATAGGGTTTGCTTGCAAAATCCTCGCGGGCAAAGCCGTGGGTAACAGTTAGTCTTTGGGTAATTCAAAATCTTTGTTCGAAAATTTTTTCGAACAAAGATTTTGAATTAAAACTAACAGCATTAGTCCTTTAGAATGTTTAATCTACTATCAACTTTACCTGGGAAAAAGAAAATGGGGGAAAAAATTGCATTTTTAGATCTAAACATCTTCAAGTCCCAGGGAAATATAATATACTGTGTTCCATAAATTTAAAAACATGCCCCCTTTAATCCCTGCCATAGCATACCATCTGCAGCACTACATCAATGCAGCTATTGCCCTTTAATTAGAAAGACCTTTCTGTTGCCTTCCACACAAACCACTATCAATATTGAACTTACTGCCATTTGCTCAGCAGTAAATGCAGCAGGTTATACTAATTCCAAATATAAGTATATCTTGTACAATGTTAAAAGATCTCTTTTTCCTGCTACCACTTTATGCATTCCAAAGGAATGCACAATTGTCCGTTCCTCGTTACTGCTCTCTGGCCACATTACTGCCCACATTTGCCATATTTTTAGACAACACATACTAGAGAAGTCTGGGATATACTCTATCCCATTGGAAAACACAACATCTGGGATTCACACCCACTACATAGCAGCAGCAACAACCAGAATGTTATCTTGCCGCATCTCCGAACGCCAACATTCCATCAGGGCAGGCAGATGTGACACTGAGCTAGCAAGGATGGTGTTACAACACCAACACACCCTGCTATGGGACCGTGTGGAAATGCTCAGGTATTGCAATCAGAGGAGCCTTGAGTAAGTTTGGGAGGCCCTCCTTACTATTTTACTAAATTCGTGCAACTCCTTCACGCTTGAGTTGCCTGCTATATGGGTCAGCTTGTATAAAAGATTAAAACATTGTCTCTAGCTTCTTCTTGGTGCCTATTCAACACATTATGGCACATGCGCATTGTCACTATGCACATGTCAATTTAAATTTTTTACATTTAGTTGTTCTAAGTTTAGCTTTGCTCTAAAGGACTAATGTGTGCAGTGGCATGAAAGATGGCTGACTGCTTGTCTGTTCAAGAGCAAGTGCAGATTGCTGCATGGTTGCTTGCTATGAGGTATGGAAATGAATAGTTGCTGTGCAGAGGTGGTGGTGTACTAGTGAAGGGATGCAGTGTTACAATCCATCCAGAAACTCAAGAATTGCATTCAAAGGTAATGACGACTATAGTGGACATACAGGAAACAACCATCCATCCATACTACAATCCCTGGTTGTGGAAGTTGGTAGATGGCACTGATGCTTACATTGAATTTTAAGGTATTCTGTATTTCCATTTAATAAGGTACAGTAGATTCCCCCTATAACACGGTAGATACGTTCCATTTTATATGAATTCCGTGTTTTATGAGTCACTTAAATACATGAGCCAATCACAGCCCGGCACATGTGCAGTTTAGGGACTACAGCTGTTTGAAAGGTTTTCTTCCATAAAATTAATTGATTCTAGACTAATTTGACTCAACATTTCCAAAACGTATAATTTTTTTGGGAATAATCCATATAAACTATGCTATAAACAAAAAATTGTAGGATTACTTACCGAGTGTGCACCATTCGACGATGCCATTGCTTAAGCTTGTTTTCATCGCAGAGCGGCACATCGAATGGCGGGCGCATTTCCTGATAAGTTATTTTTCTGCGAAAAATTCGCTGAACTTTGGAGACATCATTAATAAAAATATAATTTTTATGGCCATTAAATAATAAATGGTTTTTAGTAGGTCCAGTGCTCATTTAAACTCAACAGTTTGTGCAATATCCGCTATTAGTCTAGATTCGACCAATCCTGTTGCAACACGAGTCGGCGATGACATTTTACTGTATTATACGAGTCTCTTTTGGTGTGTTTATACAACACGATCGCAATTTTTTCATTGTGTTATACGAATCTGTATTATATGAACCCATGTTATAGGGGGGTCTACTGTATATGTCAAAAAAGTTTCATCTTTGCATTAGAAACAGAAATTATAGTGATTTCTCAATGCCTAGTTACTTTCCACTCACCCTGTATATTGATATTTATTATGGATTAGTTTGTTTCTGGTTTTAAAGCCACTACTGCATTTTATGAGGCAGTTCGGAGATGGCACCTGGTAACAGAATGCTAACTACAATTTAACTTGTGTATGATACCAGTGATGCCCAAGCCATTTCCTGAGCCAAGTCTCATCCACGAATAAATTTGGCACATCACTTATAAATTATAGAAATAGACATATTTTTGGTATGTATGGAATATAAAAATATTTGTGGCTTGCCTACTGCAACTTATGTACAATTTGGTCTGCCAGTAGAAAAGTTTGGGTACTACTACTCATTTCTACATTTGAATGTAGCTACTATTCTTTACTTGTTTAATTTCTTTTATGATTGTTCTTGCTTTCTACTGCATTGTTGATAGTTTGGGTGAGTGTACTGACAGTATTTTCTGGTAAATTTTTTGTCCAGAATCGAATTCAGATGGTTTGTGATTTTTGTAATGAATAGAAGTATCTTTTACTTAGTATGATATATAGTTACAATTCAAATTTTATAATTCAAGTTAATTTGGAGATGGAAATCTGAAGTTTGCATAAATAAAGGAACACTAGATGCTTTCTGGAGCAGAATAATGCACTTTGACAGCTATAGCAAATTATTTACAGCAGAGGTCAGAAAACAGAGTTCAACATTGCTCGACTTCTCTCTTTCTATATGACACACATAAAGCAACCATTTACAAACATCATAGGAAACATATTATTCAAAAAATATGGCAGAAGGGTATGTATCACAATGTTTATAGATGGCATTGTTTGTTATTACAATAGATAAATGTCACCTTTACAGTAAGCATATATCAGCTTGATAAAGAAGCATAAGTCATACTTCCGTACAATTACTTAGTCCATGCAAAATTATTCATAATTTTACAAGGACTAAGTAAAATTTAGTTCATTAGTTCATTGCAGACTGTGTAAAATTATGAATAATTTTACCAGTCTGCAATGAACTAATGTATTGCTAATCAGGAAAAGAAAACAGCAAAGTGTCTGCCGTAAATGTTTGAACACAAATGTCTTCAAAGTGTGTTTGTATCTTAACTTTTAATTAATCCGTTTGATTTTCATAAGTTGAGTTTGAATCCCATTCTGACTTATAGATGTTTCTAAATATTAATGTTTACACAAACATTAAGACTTTACACAACTATCTTTAGGCTAAATTACTTTGATGGTTTAATATAAAATAGTAAAATTATAATACTAAAACTATTTTGTAATTTGGTTTATATTTATTTATCTTTTTCTTTTTCAGGCAGATCCATTTCAACTAAAAACTTTCATTCAGTTTCTTAACCTTACTCTAAAAAATAACAAATCGTTAAAATTTTCTCAACCGCCAACAAAACTAGAAAAACTTCCCCAAGAAATTCTCAATGTAATCGAAAATGGAAATTATCCTAAAAGTTTTCCGAATTCGCTCAAGAATGTTAGGCTTAGAAATTGTAAATTAAAAATAATCGATCCTAGAATTTTAAAGTTATCTCATCTGCACACATTGGACTTGCAGGGTAATAAGATTACTGAATTACCTTCCATGCTTTCTTCTCTTTGTTTGCGTAGTTTAAATATTGAGGATAATAAAATCGAACAATTTCCGAAAGAAATCTGTGCTGGTAACTTGATGAAATTCTTGCTACATTTAAATTTAAATGGAAATTTGGTAAGTAAATCGTTACATTTTGAATTTGTAAAGATAAAATTAATGAAACAAAAACCATTTAAAATTTCCAGATATCCATTTTGCCTCCAGAATTTTGTCATTTCAAACAACTGAATTCTCTAAAAATTAATTCAAATAAATTAGTGAAACTGCCCGAGAATATTGGAAAATTGAAAAACTTAAAAGTGTTTATGGCAAGAAATAATTGTCTCAAGGTGTGTTTACATATCAAAGTTTTAGATAATTAAATATATTTTCATTATGAATGGTATTTCCATCTTATAAAATGCACTTTTTTCTGTCTCAAATTGTCTTATATTTAATAAAATCATGACTAGACTGAAATAGGTCTAGAGTAGGGGTTCCCACTGACCCTCTTCAATATTATATTATAATATACAATATTATACTATATATAAATATACATACAACAGCCTTCTATATAATTTTCATATGGCATTTTTCTAAATTTATTTGAGAGCAAAAGATGTGTAAAATTTTTAATATTTACAGAACCTTACCCACCCTCCTCAAACTTTAATTGACTCTTAAAGGATCAATACCCAACCCCATTGGGAAACCTTGATTTAGAGGGTTGTAGTTACAGATTACATGCTTTTAACTGTAACACTCTGCTGTAATAATCTAATTTTAACATAGTTAGACTGACTGGTATGAAATTACATATATAAATGTAATGAAATAATTAATACATTCATTTCTGTATACAAAGAGGTTTGTGGGAAAAATAAGTGTAAAATTAATATACTAAATATATTAATAAATTTGAGTATATTCAAAATTAAACATTATTACTTGATCACTTTTCTGTCAAACTCCCATATAAATCTATGGACGTCAGGCTGAAGAAAATTGCTTGATATATTCAACTTTTTTTCTCAATATTAAATGATTAATTTAGCTTAAATAATATGCATCAATGTCCTAATTTAATCAAATTGTTCTTTCATTCACCATAACCGTGTATTTCTATTAATAGGACTTATTATACTGGTGTATAGAATTATAGCAACACAGTCACGTCACACAGATTAAAATTGGTTTATTTATGATTACCTGGACACATAACAATTTGCGTTTCGGACTTGTATGTCCCTCCTCAGCAGGTATTTTACGAACAAATTTATTTTGTTGTTTCTTTCAATTCCATTTATTCTCCAATAATTTATTCCAATTACGATTAATATTAATTTTAAATAATTCCTGTATAAAACCGATAATTATTACATTAAATACTGGCATTCTACATTAATTTTAACAAATTTATACTTTTTGGTAAGTTTGAATTCGTATTAAAAGTATAAATTTGTTAAAATTAATGTAGAATGCCAGTATTTAATGTAATAATTATCGGTTTTATACAGGAATTATTTAAAATTAATATTAATCGTAATTGGAATAAATTATTGGAGAATAAATGGAATTGAAAGAAACAACAAAATAAATTTGTTCGTAAAATACCTGCTGAGGAGGGACATACAAGTCCGAAACGCAAATTGTTGTGTGTCCAGGTAATCATAAATAAACCAATTTTAATCTGTGTGACTGTGTTGCTATAATTCTATACACCAGTATAATAAGTCCTATTAATAGAAATACACGGTTATGGTGAATGAAAGAACAATTTGATTAATTTAGCTGTTTATATAAAGTTGCATGTACAGATGAATTTTTCACTCATATTCATATTAGAATTTAGAGTAGGCATGACGGCAATATGAGGTGATTGATTTATTGGCGCAAATACAAACAATCTAGTATAAGGGTGTGATTATGCAGATGTGACTCTAGTTACAAGCAATATGGTTCTCCCAAAGGAAAGTGCATGATCACCAGGCAGAAGTGAAAACAAAAAATTTTGCTGGTGGGAACAAATTTCTGGCTCTCAAAAATATCTGAGTTTGATATTTATTGTGGCTTGCCTTTTCTCACTTAATACAGTGCATATGCCTTGGCACAGGAATAGAAAATAGCTTCTTTTAGTGAAGAAGACAGTGGACTTGCCATAAAAGAAAATTTACTACTGTTTATTCTCATTCAGAAATATCTGGTAAATATCTTCCTGATCAAAGGAATCAATCAAAATATTTTACTGTCAAAATAGAATCAAATAGCATCTTTGTGATGTGTTTGATGCAATGAATACACCGCACTAACCTTATAAATGCTTTGCAGTTAGCTAAACACCAACTGAATGCCGAACCGGTCCACCTTAGGACCTTCTTCAGGTAAAGAAGGTCCAATGTTTTCGGTCCACCATAGGACCTTCTTTACCTGAAGAAGGTCCTATGGTGGACCGAAAACATTGTGCTGCGTTCCAAAAACTGTAAAGCATTTACAAGGTTAGTGCGGTGTATTTATAATTAAAATCCATCCAATAAACAAAGCATTATTAGTTCAATGCAAACATTGTCACACCATCTTCTCCCATTCACTTGCATCTATCTGTGTAGTTATACCTAATGAGTCTAAGAAAAAAAAAAGGACATAAAACATTACCTCTTCTTGCCACACATTCTTGCTTGCATTTGCACAGTCACACCCTTATTGCTAATTCACGTTAGTTTTTATTGATACAATGTGAAGAACTTGTTAAAATTGCTGAATATTCCAATCTCAATAAAAGCTATCTTTCTGGATTGTGTGATAGTTTCATTTCTCAATTTCCTCAAAACAATACGTTATTTTTTTTATCTATAATTTGGCAAAAATTTGGATATCTTATGTGTGGGTTTGTTTTATAAGATAGGAAATATAGTTGTAATAATAAACATTATTGTAAATAAGAACTTGATGATAAATGCTGTGTAATAACATGATTGTATACAATCAATTTTACTTGATTAAATGCTTTATTTAAACTGTCATTAGACTAACATTCCAATAAAATGTTAACAAAATTTGAATTTTAATGCAAAGCTATAAAACAAACTTTATAATATATACTTCAATTAACAATTAATAAAAACTTTATGTATTTTAATTTACAGTATCTTCCATTATCAATATTGACACTACATCTAGATGTCCTAGATATTACTGACAATTCATTTAGAAGCAAAGCAGATTTATCTTTTCCGAAATTTGAAGTGTGTTCTCTTTTAGACTGTGCTTTTATTAGCATTAAGAAATATAAGTAAGTGAATAAATACGTTAATTAATAACTTTATACAAAAATTAATTTTTGTATAAATTCTGTAGCGTACCATATGGACCGGGGATTGTGCCATCTACATTATTATCGTACTTGGACAGGGACTATGGTGAATGTATATGTGGTAGAATTGTCGTTTCTAACTTATCGTCTACCATAATATTTTCCAACGTGGAAATATCATCAGTGGTCACCTATTCTCATCGGTTAAACCACACGGTACCTTTCAAAATACATTACTGTTCCTTAAATTGCTGGAAGAGGCAAATTTACGGTTATGCCAAGTGTGTGTAATTTAAATTATAGATATGAAACTTTTAATAATTTTTATTTGTAATGTAATAGTTGTACAGCATTGTATTAAAATACTTTTAAAAACTTTGATTTTAAAATAATATGAGCTCAAGAATATAAAACGAAGTATGTAAAGGAAGAAGAATTGTGTGGGGTTCAGATAGTTGAGCTTAAGATACAATTGTAATACTTAAATCTAAGGTCTTAAATATTTTAAAAATTTCCTATGTACATTATTCTATATGCATTATGTATGTTTTAAACTCTTAATTATATTAAAATTTCTGCAATTTTTATAAACATTTTGTCATGTTATTTCTAAAACTTTATAAAATTCTTTTATATATTAATTTTATTTTAGCCTTGGATCTATTGTTTTCATCCAATTGATAATGATTACAATAGTGTTCTGTGTGATCATGATTTATGTTGGGCGTTTTTTAATCCATCATTTTGGTCATTAGGATTGAACCTTATTGGTATATCACCTGGAGTGACATACCAATACTTCAGACTGTCATGGATCCAGTGAGAATTGATCATCATTGGGCTGCAATTTTTTCAAATTGCAGCCCAATGATCTTAAGTTTTGAGAACGGAGTTAGATAGATGAAATCCGAGACCAGATACAGAGGAGGCCCAATTAAATTAACTATATATGAACTTCTGATGCAAACTGAAAGTTACGCCAATGAACTCTTTCCATCAAATCAATATAAGTTTGGTGCAAAATAATAAATGGCAGATAAGTCAACAGCAACGGTTTAGTTATATGTAAAAGTCCAGATTTAATGTGATCTTCGAAGGCACTCTTGATCTCTTTTATTCAGCCGTGACGATCAACAAAATTTACATTGGCCACTAACACTACGATCGTGTAACATTTTGCAATTCTTCCTGCGAGTTTCCTTTAATTATTGACTGCAAAGTTTGAAATAAATAATTATCTGTTTTATGCTTTACATTCAGTATACCAATTGTTAAGTACCAGTTTTACTATACGATAAGTGCTCATAAATTTTTAATACAGTACTTTTCAAAAAAAGTACTGTATTAAAAATTTATGATAATTTTTGAGGGCCCAGTTCTTTAACCCTATTAGTCCCTATGTAGATTTGCCCCTGAATGTACGTACATCCATTACTTCCGTTAATTAATTTGAGTGGATTTTATTTTCCCTCCGTCCGCTCACCCTCTTAAGCATTCTCAAACTGTAAATTGTAATTTCTATAAATCCCAATGGTGACATTATGAAAAACTATATTTTAAATGTTCAGGCAGCATGAGATTTTGGGAGTCGATTCCAGAAAAAAATGTTGAATTCACCTCCTGTTGGATCTGAGTATATAAATCTTTAGATTAACTCATCAGAATAGTCATATTTATTAATTTCAACAATTTCATATTAACAATCTAGATGGCATTGAAAGCGAGATGTGAGGAGAAACTGTAAATTAATTTTACTTACATTGTTTCTGTTCATTTATAAATGCTTGATTGATTTTTCTACCCCCAAATGCTTAAAGTAATTCTGAAAAGTCCGAAAGAAAGTTAGATAATTGCTTTCTTAGATAGTGTGCAAAGTTTCAGATTTGTTTATAAAGAAGTTGTCGACATATAATCAATTGAAAAGTGCAAAAATCTCCAAAAGACTGTTCTTATTGTTCGTTCGGCACTGCAGTATCTGCTAAAGCAGCGGTTCTTAACCTGGGGTGCAAGAGAAATTTCAAAAATTTGAAAAAAATAAAAAATACAAACGAGGCGACCGTGTTCTCTACAAGCTGTGGTACTCAGCAACATGGCACTCCCACTTCTACAGTCTCGCAGCACTTGTCATTAGTCATCAGTACATGCAGTTAACGTAGTCACATTGTCACATGCAGTACAGAAACTAGTTGAGACGTGTTTGCATACCTTGAATACAGCACTTTGGCACATCAAAAAAAAAAAGCCAAAAATTGCTTAAATGCATCTGATGACTTACACTTGGCTCTTTCAAAAAAATAGCCTTGTTTTAATAGAATTATTATGAATAAACAACAACATAAAAAGCAATATTTAAATTTTAATGGCTATGTTATATAGTAATATATATTGTAAATAAACACGGCATTTGTTTATGCAATAAATGTTTTTCCTAAAATAAAAAAATATACACATTCTTTAAGGTGGTGCTGACCACTAAAAAGGTTAAGAACCACTGTGCTAAAGGATGATCTAACAAGTCTAGAAAGCTCAAATTATACACTTAAGTCTCTCCGGTTATCAGTGAGAAAAATTTTGAAATACTTCTGTTGGGTTTACTTAGTCTGTGGAAAATCTTGTGTGTAAAACTTGATAAAATTTTCCCATGTTAAGCCACAGAGCTGTGTCAAGGCGACACCCATTTTGTGATAGTTTTTTGATTTCCAGAAACTAACCCTGATTGCTTGACAGAATAACAAACAGGGAGTAAAACTGGATATTCGTTGTATTCAATTAATTCACTAAACTGAAATCGATGCCGAAAAATCCAATTATGTTGTTTTAATCAAATGAAATTCTGATAAAAATCTGTCAAATTAAAATAAATATAGCAACGTATAAAAGATTACACTAAAAAAATGATCTACAATTAGTTATATATACAACACAATATGAATATATAACCCGAAGCGCTCTTCATTTCTAGAAATGGCCATTAAATAATCATCTCTCCCGATATTACGGTATAAATATCAAGTATTTGCTTTAATTTCGTTTTATATTTCCGTGCACGGTCTTGGTTAATGCAAAATGTTTATATTTACACGTTTGTATTTTGTTCCACCACCATGTGCATTTTTCAAACTGTTCCTATTCTAACCATTCCCCATCTCCACACCAGTGTGACGTGGCTTTTTAATTGTTATTATACATGTGCCAGATTCTGAAATTATAATTTAAAAAATCCAAAATTGTTCATTAAATTCCCTCTTCTTGGTTTAACGCGTAACAAACGAATTCAACAATTGAAGTAGTAGTAGTTGTTGCATTGTTTTGCTCTTGTTGCGAAGAGTGCGATTTGGAAAGCGATTTGAAGATGTTTTTTGATGGTGGAGAGTATCGACCCATGCCCCATCCTCCAGGGTAAGAGATATTTTACATTTCATTACTATTTATTTGAATAAGAAATTCGTTTTAGTAATTAAAGGCTTTAAAGAAAAACTTCAATCTACAATATATAATTAGGCCTAATTAGATTAAATGTAAAGATTGCGACTTTACGATTTTTGTGTCTTCCTGTATTGCTGTCCGCAATAGAGGGCTTTATAAGGCACAGTTTAGGGCCTGGTGTTAAGAATATAATTTAGGGCTTTTCAATTTACTGTTGTTTAAACGAGTAATCGCGCCTCTCTTATATCACTGATTTGGTGTCTACTATGGTACTGAAGGGTCATTAATATGACGAAATTTACTAAAATTTTAAACCAAACTTCGTTTAATAAATATATTTGATATGTCTTTTTTTAAAATAACAGAGAAAGATTTAGTATATTTTTTATTTTGGTTATTGATTTACTACTATATTTTTCGTTTTAATTTTGAATTTATAATGATCGAACATTCCATTTGCTACAAGTTTGAAATACGTTCGATTGACAGTTCACCCGATGATGGCCTATCCATTAGGCTGAAAACGTTTGTGATTGAATAAAGTATTCTCAGCGATATAAGGTGTTAATGTTTTATTAAGTGATTCGCCTAATATTAATAATAAAAAAAAAGATATGGGCTTAAACTTGATAAACTTTAAAGTCCATCCTAAACCCCAAAAAATTTTATTTTCAATACTTTCCTTGATATTCGAGTAATTTTTTTACAAAATTTGCAAGACAGAAGACCTTATAAATAACATGACGTCATCGACGAAAACAATTAGATTCCAGCTTTATCGGCGATTGTTACCAAATAGACAATACAAACTCCATTGTTGCTGGGCGGAATCCAGGTGCCATTTTTGTATCGCCGGCAGTTTCCAAGAAAAATACTGAAATTTTTTCTAGTTTTAGAAGAAATAACGGAAGAAAAAGCTGAGAAATTGCAGAATAATAGAGGGAAAAGGGAAAGACAGAAACACCGTATTTTAGTAAAGGAAATAAAACTGAAATGAATTATTTGGAAGTCGACATTAGCCAATTAACAACAAATTACTATGGAAGGAAGCCATTTTCAGTGAATTCGTATTGCGTGTAAGTCACTTTATTTAATACTAGCAGATGAGCTCGGCATTGCTCGGACAAAAAGTAACGATAGCAAAGATTAAATATTAGATTACTGTATAACCAATCTTACCCGTTTTCACCGAGTGCAAGAATTAAATTCCTCCCTCTTCCGAAACTAATTAGAGAATTTTTAGATATCTGCTTACCACACAGGGATAGCGATAAATAAGACTCAGTGCAACCACTAACCAGTACTGTACTGTATGTGGTACCATTAAGTGATAAATAATAAACGTTTTCGTAACTCTTTCTGGGTTCTTCTTCAGGTTTAATAAATTCGAAAAATAAGCTGGATCTTCCAGAATCTTCATAAATATAAATTCGAACATTAAGAAGAAGAGTTCGAATTAAGTGAATTTATAAGCATGCGCTCCCCATGTCAACTTTATATATGATGGAACACTAAATATCGTTGAGAATTTTTAGAAGGGTCTAAGAATATGTTCGATTTCCCACATAAATGCAAAAAAGACATCTAAAATAGTACAGTAGAAGCCAAGTTCTTCGGGGTAATCCTTAAATTCCTCTCTCCCCCCCGCAGTGGCAATTTCGAATAATCTCTTCATAATGTGCATTCTCATGGCATACCCTATTAAAATGCAAAATACCGCATCTAAAATAGTATAATAGAAGCTGAATTCTTCGCGGAAATGGTTTATTCTTTTCCTCTCCTCCACGGGGGATTTAGAAAAATCCCTTATTAGTGTATGTTCTCATGACGTACCTTAACTGTACCAAATTTCAATTTTCAACACCTAACCGTTTCGGCTCTGCGCTTATTATTATTATCATTATCAACCCATCTTGATTATATAATAAGTGTTATGTAAATTATTTGAATATTTTCGTGCATTTTCTTAAAGGAATTTTGTTCCTTTAAGGAAATGCAATATAGCTTAAGAGAATACTTTATGGGTAGACTTTTCTCTTACAGTAGATTTAAACCTCGCCATAACACTTCAATTTATATCCCACTACCATTACCATCAGTCATGTTTGTTTAGTTAACACTTTCAGCCTCTCCTATGATGTCAAAGTGAGGTCGCAACCTCATCCAAAGATCCAATGATATGGGAAACAGATCATCAAACCAATATCAATAAATGGGTGATTCTGTAAAATCATTCAAAATTAACCTGCCTTAGTATCCCCAATGAAATGTGAATGTTCATACTTTCTGTTTCAAGATAGTCCATTCCTTTATTATTTCACTTCATTTGTAAGAGAAAGTGGAAAGGATTCTTTTGTTTTTTCATACCTCATTGAGTATTTTTCTACTTGCATGAAGAAGAAAAAATTTTGTTTAAATGTAGGATTGCCTTATATAGTATATCTAACCCCTAGTGTCCTCCTGTTGAGGGTAACCTTCCTCTTCCAGTCAGGCAATCTGGCAATCTGGCAATATGAAAATATTGGCAAGCTCCAGTATGTTAAAACTGGGTGCAATCTTGTGTCTTTGGAAGGAATTGGAGCAAAGTGCACTACATTGTAATAGTAAAATTGCTTAGCATTTGCAGGAAATATAAAGCAATGTGTTATATCAATAATGTATATTTCTCCTAATGTATTTCTAACCATTTTATACTGTAGCTTCCAAATCCATTAAAGTGGTTTGTTGTGTATTTTATTGCACTTTATAGTTTTATGTATTTAAATTGATTAGCAACTACCATAGGAATTTTTTTTTATCTACTAATAAGGTCATCTGATATTTTGGAGTTTTATTGAAACAAATTCTGATATAATTTTGCTAAATAACTATTAATTTATCAGTTTTGTATATAGATTTCTTTCAGATATTATTTACAATATATTAAAAATAAAATACAAGTTTGATTAATTTATACAATTTTTATACAAATTATTTTTACTTATGATATAATTTCCATCATTTATATGCAAGATCCAATTCATATTGATACATCACATCCTGAAAATAAATTTTAGTTAAAAATGAAAAGGTTTTTATGCATCAAAAAATAAAATTGGGAAGTTCTTACCTTAGGAATTAGTTTTGTTACAGAAGAAGGAAGTGTGGAAACAATGGATTTAACATCATTAGTTAGCTTAACAACAAAATGTAAATCATTGATACGGATGTTCTAAAAGAATTATTAATAGAATATTATATGAGTTGAATAAAATAAAATATTTATTAATTTAAAAATCTCACTTCATCATCATTAGCAGAATTTGTGCCATAAAAATAATCTGTCACTTTTAGGAAGTCATTCAAATTTGCAAGTATGACTATTATCAATGACGCACATTTATTATTGTCTTGAATAATTTGAAAGGTGTGGCATTTCCAGAAGTGAAGACAAACACTAAAATTAATTATGGTTTAATTATAATTAAATTTTAAACAAAACATCCACAATATCATTAAATAAATAAAAATATATCTTACAGAAGACAACCAGATGAAAATAAATGCAATGTGGAGGGCAAAAGGATATCTTTCAATATAGTTTTTTTATAATTTTGTGGCTTTAAGCATTCAAAGGTATCTTTAGCTGTTAACAAATATTTCATTATTTCTAAAGTTGCAGGATGTATCCTAAAATACAGATCTTCTGCCTGTAAAAAGAAATTAAAATTTTATATAAAAATATAAAAAACATAAAATTTTCACTGTAGCATAATAAATGAGAATATATAACAAAAGATAAAATGAGTTTTAATAAAAAACTTACTTCATTGTTTAATATATCTGTGGCTATTTTGGCTATCATAAAATATAATGTCACATGCAATATCTAAAAAATAATGATGAATTAAAATTCATATATTTCAAATTAAAAAAAAAAGAAATAATAACTACCTCTAAGTCATTCATTAAAGGTATATTGACTGTTTCCAAGGATGAATTCAACTGTTTAGCAAATGCCAAACTAGTGATCCATTTTTTACTTTTCCCAGAAAAAACATTTTCACACCTGAAATTCAAATTATTTAAATAATTAACTAATATGAATAAAATAAAAAATATATATATATGCTTATGCACAATCTGACATATTTTTTATTTTTAGTCATCAAAAATTATAACAAAATCATTTTGAATTTAATTATTGACATAGGTTGCTAAAGTGAATAGATAATTCTTATCATTATCCTATATGACTATATAAATTTTTACGAAAAGAATAAGACATCAATAGAACTTACAAGTTTATCAATAAATTGATTATAGTGGAGTACCATTTATACATCTCTCAAAAGATGAATCAAAAGATCCATAAAAATTTAAGTCTAGATGCTCCACAAGCTGGCAGAATAACTAACAGTTTATGACAAATTCATTATTACATCTTTTAACAATTATTTTAGTGTTTATGTTTTATATTTTTATTATGCATACAATATATTTTTAGCACACTAGATCCTTTTTATATTCCAGTAAGAACAAATTTTAGTTAAAACTAATGTTTTCGACCATAATCATGGTCTTCTTCAGGCTTTTGACCACTGCAATATCATATATAATATTGCAGTGGTCAGTGGTTAAATAGACATAATTCATGTCAATGACAAATCCAGGAGTGGTGCTTATGGTACTCATCACCATCTTCATACCAAAGCAATCAGCTTTGTTACTTTAAAATTAAAATACCTATCACATGATTTCAATAGCAGAAAGTAATTGTGTACAAACAGAAAGTAAACCGTTATTTCTCAGAAACACATATTAAAAAGTGTAGACTTAGACTAAAGATAATTACAAATAAATTCAAAATAAGTAATTTTGATAATTTCTAATGAAAATAAGAAAAGTAATGATTTTGTATCTTTCTATTCTTACTTTAGAATCATACCATAATTTGTATAATTTATATAATCAATCTATCAATTCAATATTATCCATTTCCCATCATATATTTAATTTTAAAAAGTTGGACAACTAAGGTAATTCTAAAATTATGGAATAACATTCTCTGAAAAATGACAGGAGACATCTGCTTTGGTCTCCTGTCAATCTTTGAGCAGCACCCATATTCTCAAAATCCTGGATATGCCATTGATTCATGTACCTAATTAACAGCAATACAGTGGAACCTTGCTTAACGAGCATAATTAATTCCAGAATCTTACTTGTAATGCGAAACATTCATTAAGCGAAACAGTTTTTCCTACAGAAATTAATGTAAAATACAATAATGCATTCCACGCCAAAAAAAAAATACTTAAATATTTTATGTGTAACGTTTATTCAAAAAAAATTACACAATATACATTGTTAAGAAGTATGAATCATCATCATCTTTTCTTCTAGCATGGAATGAACCAACCTGAAATGCAAATTTGATTTGAAGAAAACAAAAAATCACAGATAATGTCTGATGAAGACGCCAAATGATATGCTAAATTCTTGGGCTATGTAAAGGATATAATTAAATATTAGAAATGAATTAATTTGACTAGAGATTGCTTTGTATGAATTTCAAAAAGAAACATTACTGAAAAGATGGCTGCCATTAACTGTATTTTAAAATAATTTTAACCAATAAGTGCTCAGGTACTGAAAGTAAAGTCCTAAGTCTTGATTCTTCGTTGTGAATATGGCTACTGGATGCAAGGATTAAACTGAAAAACAAATTTATCAATAAGAAAATTAAAAACGAAAGTTTTTCTCATAAAAATTGAGCTAATTATTTTATAAATTTGCAGACACAATATTTCAAGGATCATACATAACATACAGAAAATTAAATAACTGGATTGTGAGAAATCTGATTGACTACGGCATGTGACAATGAATTCTGACTTGTATCTCTGCAAATCATGTTAATTGTTTAAAATGGCAAGGAACAAAACAGTTATTGTCGATATTGTATGCAATGTATTTATTTCATTTTCACTCAATAATACCGCAGAAGAAATTAGCGTCAACAATACTGTACGTGCTGACTGAATTACTTATGATTCTATTGTAAAGTAATTCGATCTAGCAAGAGTTCTGCCTAGTGAACTTGCAAAATTTGCTTCATTGAAAGAGTATGCCCCTCTTACATCATTTTTTGGTCATGACATCACGTGACGTTATGACAAGAATGACGTACGAGCTTATTATTATGTAATCATAAATAAGTCATATGATGCAAGAGAAAAATTCCGTAAAGAAGTGCAAAATACAGTGTTTGCAAAGAAACATGACAACTGTCCAGAAGAAAACTGCCATCTCAGATGTGTAAAGTGTAATATATGTAGCCATAGTTACAGTTGCAGCTGCCGTAATTATCATATTAATTATATCATTTGCAAACATTTATGCTAAATCAACTTAATCTAATATATCAGAAGTATCTTTACAAGATCAGGTGCCCGAGAATCCTGTTAGCCAGCAAGAGAGTGAATTATTTACATTTACTGCTGCTGCATCTGCCACAGCAATTCAGATATAAAAACACAAAAGAGAGGCTGCTTGAAAAATGGGATTTAATAAAATATTTAAATACTTATATGCATTGATGTTACTTATAAAGAATTATAATTATTAATAAGAACTTAGTAATATTAAAATGCCAATAAGCTTACTTTCAACCAAAATCTGCTCTGAAGATTTTTTTAAAAATAAGTAAATATACAAATGTAACTTACTGTCCAATTAAGAAATAATTAAAAATATAAATAAACCTAAAATAAAATATTTAATTATTTCTTAATTGGACAGTAAGTTACATTTGTATATTTACTTATTTTTAAAAAAATCTTCAGAGCAGATTTTGGTTTACTAAATTTTTCTAAATGACATTGAAAGTAGGCTTATTGCTATTTTATTATTAGTAAGCTCTTATTAATAATTATATACATTGATGTTAATGTGCTGTGATGATGATAACATAATTTAAAAAGATGATGCTTTCCTTCTCTCCCTTGATCTGTCACATTCTGTCTTTTACACTGTTTATCTTCATGATCTCTCTGATTTTGATAATTTTCCCTTCTCAGCATCCTTATAACTTCATCATCTTCTCTTCATGTGAGACACCTCATTCTCATTCTTTCCTGGTTTAGCCTGAGGTATCTCTCTCTCTCTGTTGTAGCATTTCATTTGCTCTCCTTTCACATTCTTGCACTCTTATTCCTTTCTCTTCTTTCCAATACTGCCATCTTTTTCTGTCAGTATTAATGAGATTTCACAATTGATTCGTATTGATAAAGTTTGGAATATTTTTTAAATCAAAAAGATTATAATTAATACTATAAATTTAGAAGCTAAGCTTTATAAGTCTAAATACTGTAGAGATAAAATATATTTAATAGAAGATTACAAATTATAATCAATTTTAAGTTGATAATTTTGTGACTAAATTATTATTCTAATATTTGTACCGTACACTTATATTAATTGCAATGCCCAGTGCAGTAAAACTCCATTATTTCGAAACTCAAGAGACCAAAAAAACACGACTTTGAATTACATGAACTTCTTTTTGAATTGAACATTTTTGTAACTCTTGAATAAAATCATGACATTATCTTATATAATTTCACTTGTTAGTCTTATTAATGGCTAAAGCCAGGCATATGCATTCTATTGTGAATACGCAGACATGTATTTAATGGAGTTTGGAATTATCAAAACAATAGATTTTTGTGAAAAATGTCCAAAATGAAAAACAGAATTCTTGCATAACATACTAACAAACTTGTATAAAATACAAAGATATTTTATACCAGTCTTGCAGTGTTTGAACTATGTCATAAAAAATGCAAACATCTGAACCTTACAAATGAAATTCCAGCATAGTTTAATGAAGAAAAAACAAACGCTTTCGATCTATACAGATCTTCTTCAGGTTAATATGTTCCAAAATGGAATGCAAAGAAAGGAACATTTTAAAATTATTTGAAAACTCTTTATATACACTTGTGCAATTTTTACGTATTTATGTGATACAAAATATAATTTATTATGTATTACAGAATTTATGTTAAGTATAAATGAAAATTTATAAACATTTTTGTATATTAACTGTTCTTGTTGGTATGAAGATTGCCAGGCATAAGATAAACGTTTTTCATCCTTGAAATTGATGCAACAGCCCTTCTTTTCAGATCTGAATATCTTCAGAGCTTCTAGTGTCCTCATTTGGTCGTCATGATTAGATCATTGTATAACAGAAGCTTTGTCTAGATAGGTTTGAATGTCGTCATCTGCAGTATACCTGGCTAGGGTGGTGTTGTATTTTCTTTTATCAATATCATATTTGTTTCGCAAGCGTTATTTTGAGTGATCACATGGCGACACCAACATACTCAAGATCACACTCTAATCTCGTCTCAACAGAATCCTATAAACTCCTGGTACATTAAGCTTGTCAGTGTTGTCCTTTCTGTTTCTGAAGATATTATAGATTAATTTATATGCATATTCCCACTATCTATCACTTTTAGCATGACAAAGTAGATCTATGGTATTGTTGACCCTTTACCCGAAGATGATCTCTTATGAGATTGGAAGAATTTGTCTTTTTCTGCATTAAACTATGCTGGAATTTCACTTGTAAGGTTCAGAGATTTGCATTTTTTTTTATAAAAATGCAAAGATTTATTTGATTCTAGATACAAACATTATTATAAATTCCATTTCTATTAATCAAATGATTGCTTTAAGTCTCCTACTTATAAACCAAAAATTCAATTTTACTTTAAAATATCATTTGAAAACTTGTATTTCATTTTCAAATATTTAATGTTCCATTTTTAAAAAATTTATCTTAATGTTCCAAAGTTACATCCTTTGCCCAAACATGACATTGATAAAATGTCTGAAGTGTTTGTGTTTATAATAAGAAATAACTACTGTTTATCGGCATTAAACAATTTTTGTTTTAATGGATATTATTTTTGCATGGTGATCTAATCACTTTTTATACAACAATATATATAATTAGTAAAACCAAAACCGAAAATGCAACTTTGGCATGAAAACTTTCCTTATAAATGCATAACGTGATGGGAGATTTCAAATTAAATATTTATGAGGATCACTGAACCAGATAATAATTTCAAAGTTCATTGTGTACATGTTTTGAATGATTCAAACTAAAATGTATGCAAAATCCTATTCTCTTGGCTGGGGACTAGACTTGACTTCTAATTATCCAATATTGAAATAACGAGGTTTTCTCAGAGAAACATAAATTGATATTATCAGAAAGCATATTTCGAGATAAAATTGAATTATTTATTCAAAGTTGCAATTTTTTTGTGCCTGTTCCCAATTATTCTTCAATAAAAATTACTGAATAACAATGAATACATCCAATATTCATCAAATGGGTGATTATTTTTAAACTTTTTAAATAAATAAAACAAATTCTTCACTAAATAAATTAGAAAAGTCAACTTACTTGATATAAAAACATTCATTCAACACTGGTCAATTTCTAGAATATTCAATATTTCAAACTCATTGTAAATTTGAATTTTGAAATGCATGGTGTTTTCTTACAAAATTCAAATAATCTATTTATTAATAATAATTATTTTATTATAAAACTGTATTAAAAATTAAAATAATTAAAAACAGTTAAGAATTACAACAAANTAAATATATTAAATTACTTGTCCTGACTGACTGATTCATCATTACCCAAGGCAAATTGCTGAACCTAGAGGTGAAATTTTGTACACAGTTACAAAATCATGGAAACACACACTAAGAAGGAATTTTTTGAAATTCCCCCATGGAGGGAGAGGAATAAGGCTTAACCTGAAGAATGGCTTGTACTGTACTATTTTAGATGCAATTTTTGTTTTCAACTACGTTTAGTTTTCATTGAGTACTTAGGTGTATTAAATTGATAACATTTCAGCCATTGTTATAAATATTTTTATATATTTTGATTTTTTAACCAAATGTTCAAACCGTTTTAAATTTGAATTTGTTATTGCATATTGGTTGGATTATATAGAATGATTGTAAATGTTCCAGAAAATTGATCAAATTGAAAATAGTTTGTTTGATTCTCAGCAATTCTCATCATTCTCAGCAGTAGGTGTTATATAACAATTACTATGGTTGTTGAAATACTGAATATAAATGGGGTTTGCTTGCAAAATCAGCACGTGCAAAGCAGGTGCTGATTTTGCAGGTAACAGGTAGTGTATATATATAAATAATGAGGATTTTTGTTTGTTTGTTTGATGTATGCTATTAAGCCATTGAATCAATTGCTACAAAACTCAGCCATTTAGTTGAGCAGTTAAGGTTGCAGCCTATTTTTCTGGGGGACCTTGGATCAAATCCTAGCGGGTTAAAAAATTGCCAGGAATTTTTCAAGGGGTGGTCCGTCCGGATATGTTGGGTCCCGTCCCTTGCCACCCAGCCACCTCATTGTGGGCCTGGCCGAATCCACAATGGGCTAGCTTAACTCATCGACACCCACTCGCTGTCATTTAGGCACCAATCGATTTCTAATTAGTTAGTGTAAAAATTTCAATTGTTTGAAAAATCTGAAAAAAAAGGAAAAATTAGTCAGAAAACATTAAAAATAAATTTGCCAGGATGAATTCACAAATAGAAAAAATATAATATATTTCCTTTAGGACTATACACATAATTGAGTCATCTTCATTTGTCCTTTCACACACTTTGCGGAGGCAATAGCAAATTTACGGCGATACAGACCTTTTATTTGAGGCTACATGTATAGTCCTAAAGGAAATATATTATATTTTTTCTATTTGTGAATTCGTCGTGGCAAATTTATCTTTAATATATTTATTTATTTAATAATAGTACTGGCCACTGCTAGAGACTTTTTTAACTCATTTACATTGGACGGCGAACATGTAGCCTCAAATAAAAGGTCTGTATCACCGTAAATTTGTTATTGCCTGCAAAGTGTGTGAAAGGACAAATGAAGATTGACTCAATTATATATATAGTCCCAAAGGAAATATATTTTTTCTATTTGAAAAATTAGTCAGGTTGTAATTTTACGATGCGCAATTCAGTTTTTGCATAAAGCATTTCATTAATTTAATTTAAGAATTGGTGTCAAATCGGCACTATAGCACGCATGATTTCTGGTTTCAATTTTCCCGCCAGTTGTTACTAAAAATAGCTGCAGTGATGGCACGCACTTCTTCACTTATAATTGCATTATTTTAAAGCGAATAACTTCTACAGAACTCAAATTTGATCCAAAAATAATTAAGTTTTTTCCATTGGTATTTTTTAATCATTTCATATCGTTTGAAATGGTGTCACTTTAAAAATTATTTAGACCTTTATAGTCAAATATTTTAATACTTACAAATCATATTTTTAGTAGAACTTTAAATAATTCAAATCTTATATATTCCAAATTTTAAACATGAAAGTCAAAAAACAAAGTTAACATGTTTTAGAAATCCTCTAAAATTATCACATATTTCAGTTTTAGTGGCATTTTACATTTAGACATGTGTAAGTGTGGAATATTTCATTAAACAATTTCATTTTAAAGCCTAAAAAGTTTAAATAATTAAAGAAATGAAAACAAATGCATAATATTACTGAACACAAAACTGGAATGCTAATTTAATTTTCAAAAATAGACAATTCTCATTTTTTAAAATTTACACCAATTAATTTATGATCTATACTGGAATCAAGATATATTATTCAAAAAATACAGGTTGTTTCATATTTCTTCTTATAAACCATAATTTTATCTAAGTTAAACTGTAAATAAAAAAATTAATTTTATGAAGCATTTATGCTATTGTTATTGTGAAATGATTCTAAATTATGGATCTTCCAAAATAAATGTTGCCATTTTAAATTACTGTACATATTATCTGATAATTATGTATAAGAATATACTTTTCTGATTGATTTGAGCGAGAATTTCTGCAATACAGACTCAGTTTTTTTAAAAAATATATAAATTATTCTAATATATATACAGTGGGTGATCGGTTAACGAACATAATCTGTTCCANGTCCTGACTGACTGATTCATCATTACCCAAGGCAAATTGCTGAACCTAGAGGTGAAATTTTGTACACAGTTACAAAATCATGGAAACACACACTAAGAAGGAATTTTTTGAAATTCCCCCATGGAGGGAGAGGAATAAGGCTTAACCTGAAGAATGGCTTGTACTGTACTATTTTAGATGCAATTTTTGTTTTCAACTACGTTTAGTTTTCATTGAGTACTTAGGTGTATTAAATTGATAACATTTCAGCCATTGTTATAAATATTTTTTAACCAAGTCATGAAAATGCACACTAAGAAGGGATTTTTCAAAATTTCCCCATGGGGAGGGAGAACATTAAGGATTAACCTGAAGAACGGCTTCTACTGTACTATTTTAGATGCAATTTTTGTTTTCAACTATGTTTAGTTTTCATTGAGTACTTAGGTGTATTAAATTGATAACATTTCAGCCATTGTTATAAATATTTTTATATATTTTGATTTTTTAACCAAATGTTCAAACCGTTTTAAATTTGAATTTGTTATTGCATATTGGTTGGATTATATAGAATGATTGTAAATGTTCCAGAAAATTGATCAAATTGAAAATAGTTTGTTTGATTCTCAGCAATTCTCATCATTCTCAGCAGTAGGTGTTATATAACAATTACTATGGTTGTTGAAATACTGAATATAAATGGGGTTTGCTTGCAAAACCTCCGCGGGTGAAGTCGCGGGTAACAGCTAGTGT
>NW_019384891.1:1004786-1055609 GCF_000671375.1 Centruroides sculpturatus
ATGATTTTTCAGAAGTAATTAATAGCATTGTAATTGTAGAGATCTATAGGCCTATTAACCTCAACCTGGTTTGGATGCCATTTTAAGACCGTTGTTCTGACATCCTCCCACTTCTTCAAAAGATCTTTAATAGCAGATATCGGCATAAATCCGCATTTTCAGAAGAAAACGTAAAAGAATTGTTTCTGTCAGAAATATAAAAGGCTGGAATTACAAGGGAGAGTTTCAAAGTTTGGGGGAATACTATCCGATCAGTATATACTGGGTAGAACGTTGATGTCAATGTCTCCCACGCTCCGAAAAGTTTCGAATTGTTGCCTGAAGACAAAAGGAAGACCAATCAGTATTCATTATTTACGTCGCTTCTTGTGTTTGTTCAGTGAAGTGTTCATTGTCCGATTATAAAAATCTTTCGCGAAAGTGTTCGTTAACCAATCACCCACTGTATTAAAATATAAAATTTAAATAAATATATTTATTATGGTGCCATCTGCCAATGAAATTATTATTTTGATATTAAAAAAAAGCAATGAGTAGTCCATTCCTATAGGCTTACCCATTACAAGGCCGCCGCGAATCAGAACAAGCTACTCATTATTTTACATTTTATCTATTCTTTTATGCTATATATACGTCGCAGTGGTGTATGTTTTGTTTAAATAAACGACAACAACGATACTATCTCTCTTTTATTTGAATAAAAAAGAACATTTACATCAAAAGAAGGATTACAATGATAACATTAAAAACAATTTTGGTTTTTCAAAAACAGGAAATTTTAAATTCAAACTAGTGCTGTGCGATGCATCACTGTTTTTGTTCATCGATGCATCAACCTTCCAATGTTTTTGAAACATCGATCCTGAATCGATGTTAGCAATATCTGAATTTTGCTTCATCGATATGCATGCAGTTCATTCTTTGTTCCACCTCGTGTGATGTGCATTCGTATTCAGTATCATGGCTACTTTGGGTGATGTGCGAAGCATTTTTCCAAGATTTGGAAATATTTTAAGAAAAACAAGGAAGGTGACAAGGCTCAGTGTTTAATTTGTCTTAAATGGCTTAAAGTTACTGGCAACACCACATATTTCATGCCACATTTGAATTGCCATTAAAACTACTCCAACATAAAAGAAGTCGCAAGGAAATAGACGAACTGGAAAACCAAGCTGAAGTTGACAACAATCAGAATAGCCTATGTAGGCTTAGCAGCATATGTTCGTCAACGTCATTGTGTACACAGTCAACAATCAATGAATGCTTTAACCCGATTGTCTGATTTTACATAAGTGTAATTATATTACATTTAATGAGTGAATTTATCAACTCCGTGACCACTTCATAATTTTTAGATAATTTATAATCTAAATATATCTATATGCCTTTACTTAGGAGGACATAAGGCTGAAGCAGTCTCGAAGGCACTAACTTTATGGTTAGTAATGGATAATCGTCCTGTAGATATTGTGAGCGGAGAAGAGTTTAAGAAGTTCTTGGCAACAGCAGCACCAAGATATCAAGTTCCACATCGGGCAATGATTACAAAGCACATAGACAGTTAATATGAAGCTGCTGTTAAATACATGCGGAATGAATGCCAATTTAAAATTTTGTGCACTGACTTGTGATGAGTGGACCTGAACCACTCCGAACCACCGAAGTTACATGGGCACAACTGTACACTTCATCAGGGATTTCAGACATACATCATACGTGCTAGGAATGACTTATTTAACTCAGTCACACAAAGCTGAATACTTGTGTTCTGTGCTAAACGAGTTGATTGTTTTTTGGAAAATAGATAAATCTAATATTGTAGCTTGTGTTACAGATAATGCTGCAAATGTTAAGAAATCTATTGAGCTGTTTATTGGTAAAGAAAAGCATGTTTCTTGCTTTGCACATACATTAAATCTGATGGTGCAAGATTCCTTAAGACAAGTACCTGAACTGAACATAATACTAGACAAGGTAAAGTCAATAATCACATTCTTTAATCAAAATAAAAATGCAACACAGGAGCTTGAAAAGTAACAACAAAGAACAAACTCATCGCAGAATGAAAAAGGTTCTGTGACATTAAAATTAATTCAACATGTTGAGACTCAATGGAATTCATATTTCTTGATGATTGAGAGATTTGTACTACTAAAAAATTTTGTTACACTAACATTGCAAGTTTCCAAGGGCACCTGACATGCTCTTGGTAGAGAATTAAGTGCTTTGAATGATGCGCTTAAAGTACTAAAACCTTTTTATAAAGTAACTAATGAGATTTCAGCAGAAACTCACACTATCATCAGTAAAATTATCCCATTTTTAGGGTTAATGTTTAATACACTTTGCAAGGTTTCTACAGAAACAAATGTGGGAAAGAAGTTACTGGAAAAATGTTTTAGTAATCTTGATTTCTGTTTTAAATACACTGAGACGAAGTTAATATATAGTGTTTCCACATTACGAGACCCAAGGTTTAAAAAGCTAGATTTTAAAAGTCCAGCATGTTGTGAAAATGCAATTAAACATGTAAATGCAGAACTTTGTAAATTTCCCTCTGCTGAGGCTCAAATAAGTTTTCACAATAATGCAGAAAATCAACTTGAAGGTGACCTTCGGTCATCCAGAAAAACTGATATTAAGATAGAAAATGTTAACACAAATGGAACTTTAAATTCAAATTTTAAAACTTTTTTAGATGCCCCTATTGTGCCTCACAATAATAATGCTTTGGATGTGTGGAAATCCACGAAATGTTTTAAACTATAATTTATGTGAACTTGCCATAAAGTGGCTTTGCATTTCTGCCACTTCAGTTCCAGCAGAAAGATTATTTTCCAAAGCTGGAAATACTATCAACAAAAAGCGGAGTTCTTTAAAGCCAAAGAATGTACACAAACTTCTAGTTTTAAATTCATTATCAATTGAAGAACTATATGCATTGGAACTGTAATTGAACTATACATATTGAAAATAAAATTAAGTTTTGTTTTTTTTTTTAAATTGTTTGAGTTTATCTTGATTGAACATCAATGTTCCACTAGGCATTGACCAAACATCGATGTGAAATCCGACATTGAAATTTAGCATTGATGCTTAGGCAAACATCGATGTTAAAATTATAGACATCGCACAGCACTAATTCAAACTATTAATAAATTTTAAGTATTTTCTATAAGTAGATACTTAACGAAACATTATCATCTTTACAGTGAATATTTAAAAGACATTTTTTGTTCACTCATTTTTTTGGGTAAAATTATAGAACCACACCATCATATCACGATCTATAAACGGCTGTGAAATTTAATTTATGAATTACCTATCCACTACCTAATATAACAGCGATCTATATGTCTCTTAGAATTTTTTCTATCGCATTATCGACATGTTTCCAAGCCAAAAAATGGAGATAAAACTCTTTCAGCGTAACTGGTAAAAAAAAATCTTTAAAATCATATTTATGTCCTGTTTCTATGCATTTATACATTATTCCTTTAAGATTAATAGCAAATTGAACTCAATGAGTAACTTAGGATGAGAGATATTTTTTAGATGGTCTTCATAAAACTATTTTCCTGTATGGTGGTATAAAACTATTTTCTTTGAAGATAGAGGTTTTCGAAGATTCTGTTTTTTACAAAAACAATCAATTAATTTACATAATTTATAAAACATTATGTTAAAAAATTGTAAGAACTTACATGCAGTCCTCCAATTATTTATATGTAGTCCTCCACATATTTTTGAACAGCTGATAAGGCTTGTTGGAAAAAATTGTAATTCTTTGATTGGGATATTAAATCTGTTTTGAATTTCTCCATAGAACAGACTGTGCGAAAAATTGGTAAACCACCATTTTTATTCACTTCACGTGTTCCAGAACATAAACTTCTGACAACCTGACATTCTTTTTTAGTCTGCTTGGCATCAAGTTTAAAAGCATTCCTTTAAAAAACACAGAAAAATATCCAATTAAAATTATAAAGTTAAAATTGGAATCAGTGGATCTTACAGCTATCTTCCTGTTTCTTCATTCTTTCCATTCGGGAATTTTCGCACCTTTATAACTACTGGAGAAGTGCACTGGTAAAAGTAATTTCTGTAGCCTCCCCCTGGTGACAAATCCTTGCAAACTTTTAATTGTTGAATTCTGTCAGATGGTAATTTTTTTATAAATTAATTGAAGACACAACACAGAATGTCCAAAAAATTGGTAAACCATCATTTATCAATCAATATATATAATAAAGGTAAGTGTACAATGTGTGTGCCGCTAAAACTCAAAAACGAGTCCCAGTACGATCAAGGGAGTTATATGGTGTGATAGCCCTCTATCCCCCATCCATGAAGAAGGTTCCCGTTTTTTACCTGAAGGGCGGGCTGTTGAAGATATAAGGGCTGGAAGTTTCACCCTCTAAAAATTTCTAGAGCAGTCCAGAACGTTCAAGAGTATTTGAGAGCATTCCACAACATTCCAGAATGTTCCAGATATATATAGATTACAATATATAGAAAAAGGCTTCGAATGGTCCACAATGTTCCAGAACATTCCACAACATTCGAGTGTGTTCTGGAATGTTCCACAATGATCTGGGATGTTCCAGGATGTTCCTGAACATTCCAGAACATCCCAAAACATTCTGGAATGTTGTGGAATATATATCTGGATCTGTGTCATATATATCTGGAACGTTATGGACCATTCAAAGCCTTTTTCTATATATAGTAATCTATATATATAATCGAGATGGGTTAATGATAATAATAAGCGCAGAGACCAAACGGTTAGGAGTTGAAAGTTGAAATTGGGTACACAGGGTACATCATGAGAACGAACACTAAGAAGGGATTTTTTAAATTCCCTTTCACGGGGGAGAGGGACAGGATTAAGTCTTCAACAATGGAAGTGTTAAGAGAAAGCGGCATGCAAGATTTACAGGCATAGATGTGGTTTTTTTGTGTTTTTGCAGGAAATCGAACATATTTTTAGACTCATCTAAAAATTCTCTAATTAGTCTAGAAACAGGGAGACCGAATTCTTGCATTCTGTGAAAACGGGTGAGATTGGCTATAATGTAATAATCTTAATCTTCACTATCATTATTTTTTGCCCGAGCAACACCGAGTTTATCTGCTGGTTTATTATAAAAATTACATCTTAAGGTTTGGTTCTATCTGGCTCTTATGCAATGGAGGAATGTTAAATATGTTATTATTTAATGTTGAAAAATATTTCATGTAAGGAATTTTACAGCAATTATGTAGTATGTCATAATTTGTTTAGAATTGCAAAGTTGTAGTTATTAAAGAAAAACATGACAAGTAGTTCCCCCTAACAAACATTACGTTTCTTCCACCTATAATTGACTCAGTGAGAGGAGGTTTTAGTCTTGAACTCTGTCTTTTTTTCTAAATATCCTTTCCAAAATATCCAGACAATATAATATGACGGTTGCATATGTCACATGAGTAATGAATTTATAATTAATGCAAACAGTAATGTTTTTTAGGCTATATACTTATAAATATTACAGAACGTTCCAATTACTACTAATAGCAGCACTTGTCTCAGTGGGAAAATATCAAATTTTAAGTTCCCTTATATTTTATTTGTAATTTCATCTGATAATCTTACAATATTAATTTTTTATAAAATAGTTTATTTGGGAGCAGGGTGACTAGTCATAAATTTATTTTACTTTGACTTTTAACTAATAATTTGACTCAAAAGTAACAAAACCAGTTTCCGCGAGTGGCACCTGATTGCCTTAGCGGCATAATTTAGAACTAAGACTTAGCAGACTCTAGACACTTGTGACAAATTTCTCTCACATTATTAATAGCATAAAGCCGGCTCTACATATTCAGTAGCTAGGGTGCAACTATGCAGATGAGAGTGAGCGAGAGTACATGGGAAGAAGAGGTAATGGAGTTTTACTCTCTCTGTTTCTCATTCTCGCTTATTACAACCACACAGACAACAGCAAGAAACAGACAGCATAAAACATCATCACATCTCACTTGTGTCTGCATAGTCACACCCTTACTGAATACCAAGCAAACATTTGGCTTATTTTTGGCTCCACAATAGAGTCCCAGTAACTTGCAGTCGGACTCTATTGTGCAAAATCAAAGAGAAAGAATCTTAGACAAACATTCCTAATTCCCACAATGAACTGATGCTTGGCAAATAATCATAAATGTGCTCTCGCCAGGCAACAAACACTTTGACGAAAGGCAATACCAAATATTTTTTTTTTACAGTTCTTTTCTGTTAACTGTGTTTTAAGTAGTTTGTTTTATGTTTATAAGTCATTTATAAAGTACTTAAACCTTGCGAGACACAGAAACATAGGTACACTTACTTTAAGTATTTTATTTCGGATCCTTCTTGTCCCCCAGCGATCTCTGCTCTTACGTCTCTTCCCGTGCTTGCCAGATCTCTCTGCAACAAACCGGACGTCATTTATATCAATTATACAATAAGAATGATGTCATTAACGTTTACTAACTTTTTCTCCAGACAGAAATAAATTCTTTAGTCAAAAATCGTTTCAAAATTTTATACTTTACAACCGAAGTTCTATATAACAAATCGAAATTACCGCACAAGAACATTGTTGCTCTTGATATCATTTCTTTATGGAGGAATTTTTTTTTCTTCTTAAATAAGTTCTGTTTTAAAATTACTTTCTTGTGTATTTTAATTATTTAAATAATGTTTGTTATTTATAATACTATATTTATACGACTGGATGACCGAGACGGTAAAGGCGCCGGCTTGCCGTTTTGGGAAATCCGAGATCGAATTCGGGGAACTTTCCAGACATTTTTCGTCAGCTGTCTGTTCCGGATATGTCGGGACCGTCTCTCGTCCATTACGGGCCTGGTTAAATCCACGGTGGCCCCAAAAAAGTGCTCTCCGGACAAAAAGGGAAAAAGATGAAAAGAAGTACCGTATATTATGTATTGATACCGACCAGGTAATGGCGGTTGGCTTTAGCTTTTGGCTTGCGTTCTCTAGTAGAACCGCTTGAACTGGTTCACGCTGCGATTTTCGTGCATTATCACAAACATGTATGGTTTTTTAACTTGCTCTTTTGCAAATGTCTACGTTTAATCTCAGTTTTGTAAACCCTCATTTATCAGGGTATATATTTTTTGAATGATTACAAAAATAGTAAGTACTAACATTTTAATCTATATCTATATATATATATATATATATAAATGGACATGTATGTCCCTATATTTCACTTTTCCGCCAAAACTACACATCGCACGTGAATGGTGTTTGTATGTGCTAGTAGCCCTAAGTCTCCATTCGTGCACCAGGAAGGTTGCGTCTCGATAGCTATAAGGGTGCGGGAGATATGAGGATGAAAGTGGCTTTCTATTTCGAATGTTTTGTTCGAATTTGTTCGAACAAATTCGAATTAAATTCGAACATAAAAAATTCGAATATTGGTTCGATTATAGAACGATTTTAAACGTTCCTGTATAGAGGAAGAAAACAACTTTATACTAGCGGCTCACTTGTACTCATTCCATGATATGAATAAAATAATTTATCACTTTTTTATTTAAAGGTAAACCAATTAAATAAGATCATACTTAAATTATTAAAGATGTATGGTTTTTAATATATACATTTTCCTTTTAAGGTACTACTTTTATAAGTATTGTGTAATTAGTACTACGCGTGATATTTCCTTTTTTATTTATATACTACGTCTTGAAATTTGTGTACCGGAGATTTAGTTTTTGTATTCTCTCACATGTAGTAATCATGCAATTTACATATTATGATTTGTTGTAATGCTGTTTTTTAAATAGCACTGAACAGGAGTTAATGTTTACTGTTCATACCGTTTCTTTTGTGTAGTTTTTAGTATATTAACCTTTTTATATTAATTATCAACCGAAGAGAGACTATTTCCGATAGTCCAAAATGCATTTTGGCTATTTACGCAAACTCATATAATTGGTTCTTTACTGTACACCTTTTTACTTTATTAAACGTTCTATTGATTCCTAAGTGTTTGTGTCTATTATCACTGGTGTGATAAGCCCTTATTATTATCTAACTCACATTAGTAGATATTACATTTAATTTAATTACACCAAGGGCTAAAAGCTATCTTTGTAATAATAATTTAGTATGTAAAGTTTCATGCAGTTGTCAACCTCCTTTGGTACAAATCCAGGTCACGTATCGGGGGAACACCCCTACCGGTAGATCCCCCCTCTGCGATCAATAAATGTGTAATGAACCACACCCCTACGGGCGACCCTTCACGACATATAGCCCTAAAAAATCAGGCCGTGCAAGATCGCGCCGCGCGTCGTTGACAAAATCGGGCCGCGCCATCGCGAGATCGCTCGCGTCGCTCAGCGAAGACTCGCTTTTAACTATGTATCACACGCGACTATACGCAGATCGTTTCCGGTCACGGAAGCGGAGTCACGTGACCGGAAATGGCGTACGTATAGTGGCAGGCATACCTAGTCGCGTATGCTACGCGAGTTATCAGCGACGCGCGGCGCGATCTCGCACGGCCTGATTTTGGAGGGCTATATCTCGTGAAGAGTCGCCCGTAGGAACATCCCTACGGGCGACTCTTCACTTTCATTAGACATTTATTGATCGCAAAGGAGGGGTCTACCGGTAGGGGTTTCCCCGACACGTGGCCTGGGTTTGTACCCCACTTTCATATATTCGAGCATTATCTTTATTATATATATATATATATCCTAATTTAGAATTATAACGCCCGAGAGTAAATCTAACCATATATGTAACCTCCATATACCTCTATTCCGAACTCAGTGACATTTTAAACATTGTTATTAACTTTCATTAGTTTATAAAATATTTTGTAAAGCATTACCTAGTTTCCAGCATCTGCCAAGACCTTTATATCTTCCATAGAACAACATCGTCCAACAAGAAAATCCGACTGACGAAACCGAAGAACTCTCTAAACAAAACCCCTAACGACCCTCTCGACCTTTGACCGGTACTCTCGTCTCCAGGCCAACGAAAACTGCAACCAGCCAATCAACTGACCGTTTCCAAGAACTCTCAGATGTTTCCTTCTCCTTACCTCAAGCTGAATAATGTCGCGCTCCTAACACGCGCCAGGACATAATTGCATATGTTTAAAATTGTCAACCTCTTTTTTTGTCGCGAATAAACCTATGTATCCCAGAGTTTAAATGATTTGTCCCGAAAAAGAGAACTTTTCCTCCTTCTGTAACCATACCTCTACCATCCCATTTAGTACAGTGTAAAATCACACTACTAAGTGCGATTTAAAAAAAAAAAAACATGGAGTAAATGTGAAATCCGGAATTTCTACCGATTTTTTTTCCGGTCAATGTTCCGTTATTACCTAAAAACCAATTAAATTCCCCTAAGAAATTACAATGGAAAACAACTTGAAAGAGGGAGATATTTTAACCACCCCTTTTTTTCCAATGTAAACATTCGCCCATCTCGACAATTATTCCCACGCTATAAGACTTAAACTTTATAGTTACCATCCGATTTCGTCATTTTATTTGGGTTCCGGGGACACCTGTGACCTCTCCGCACATCTTTGACCTCGCAACTAATTAGTCACATGACAGTTTTTCCACCGCGAAACGATAAAAGCCACTTCTCCCCGCTTCCTCCGGGGAGTCGCTCACCGATGGTAGTGGTACCACATACTCTAGAATTTATTTATAACTTTGCCCTGTTTCGAACCTCGACGTCCCGGTGGATTCTTTCCCTCTCTTAGAGATCCAAATACATAAAGAGGTATGGAACCAACTTCTGTGAACTCTCTCTCGGCCCCCTTCGCGTTTAGGGACACAGAATTTTCACTCGGAATTCCGCGATTATAGATTATTGTATAGTTTATATAGTTAACCAATAAATCGTTGTTATTACTCAAAACCCAATTAAATTTCCCTAAGAAACTAAAATGGAAACTTGAAAGAGGGAGAAATTTCAACCTCCCCTTTTCCAAGGTAAACATTCGCCCATCTCGACAACTATTTCCACACTACGAACTTAAAAGTTGATAGTTAACATAAAATTGCGTCATTTTATTTGGGTTCCGGGGACAACTCTGACCTTTCCGCACACCTTTTACCCCTTAACTAGTTAATCACGTGATAATTTTCCCACCGCGAAACGATAAAAGCCACTTCTCTTCCCCCTCGAAAGAGTCGTTTCGAGGATTTAACTGTAACTTGACGTTTTAGGCTGCGTACACACTAGGCGTACGCAGCCTAAAACGTCGGCCTCAACTTCGCTATTATAGTGAAACGTGCGTTTATCAACCACGTTAATGATGGCACGTTATTTCCATCTACTGTCCGCAATGATTTATTTTTTATTGTCATTTTGTTACAGGTTGAGAATCCTTTACTTGAAATGCTCGGGACAGGAATTGTTCCGGATTTTGGAATATTTGTATATTTGATCGATATTAGTTTGATTTGGCTTTTCTCCTGAAGTTGGATGATCGGTATGACTCCATTGTTAATAGGTAAAGCATGATGTACAGGGCAAGATACTACTGAAATCAAAGCCGATATTTTAAATTAAATAAATTAAAAATTACAGCCGGAATTGTGAGGGGCTGTAATACAAAGGGTGTAAAGAAAACTGCAACGAAAAGTAAATCTTTACTACGACTTATTTATTTTACAGAAATTTTTTAAAATTATATACGGTATTTCAAATTATCAAATCGCGTATAAATTATTATGAATTATCAATTATTTATCAACTTTACATTTATCGTTTGACATGGTAGAAAATCGGACATTTTTTCCTGATTTTTGTTCTCTTCTTTGTCTAGCCATAAGAACACATTTATCACTGCCAACTTTCAGAAATGGCGGATCCGTTGAAATAAATGGTTTACGCCTACATTTCTCATCATATCTATTTGGAAAAGCTCGCTCATCTTTGGCATAAGTTTTAGATTCTGGCTGTAAACACTCACGAATTCTCGACAGATTTAACGATTCGTGTACATTATTCCGTCTATTTGAAAACACGGATTTAAAATCTTCCTTTTGGATGCCTCCTGGAGGATGCGATCTCATCCATTCTTTACTACGAATGCTTAATTGTTCCGGAATTGTTTGGACGTATCGACTTTGCTTGTTTGTTTCGTGGATATAGACGTTTTTATCTTTTTTGGCTTCATTGAAAATAAAACCTTCGATGACTCTAGTCTCTTTTTTCGGAACCGTTTCTAGCCTTTTGTTTAATTTGGGATCACCTTCCGGTTTCGGTGTCACAAAGGATGGTAATAAATCAGACAGAGAACAATTTCGAACAGAAGTGTCTGTTTCGAAATATTCATAATTTAGTTTTGGTTCCTTATTTCTTAATTTTGGTTTATGTTTTTTGCTTATACGTTTAGTCCTAACTTCAAATATATATTTCTTCTCGTCATTCTGTTCGCGTTTCCGACATTTTACATCTTTATCTGTAAAAATTTTTAATTTTAACAATCGTATAAATGAGAAATGATTTATATAAGAAATTATTTTACGCTATTTCAATGTTTACATTCGAACTTACCAATCCGGTTAGCAATTTCATTTCTAAAATTAAGAAATAACTGTTCTTTGTAATCATGGTTGTGAACGGGAAGCTCTTCTGTTCTACTCATTTCTTCGTCGTGTGGCTCAGGTATTTCAAGAGGAACGCCTGATATAACTTCCTCAGCTATTAACTCTTTTAAGGGCTCGGGAGTAGAAGTTTCTTCAGAATAATAATATATTTCCTCACTTATTCTTTTTTCAGGGATGGAAACAACAGTCTCATCATCTCGCTTATTCATCATTAATTCTTCGTGTTTTTCCTTTACTGTGGAGGAACGATCTCCATTGAACTAATTTGATTACGCTGTTCTTCATTTTCAGGTGTTCTGATATTTTCTGGTAATACGCTGACTTTTGGCACGAACTCAATATCCGTATTGTGTCTAACCGTTAATTCAGATTCCAACGGTACTTCGACATATTGAGATTTATCCATTGTTTCTTTAGGATGTTCATCAAGCTCGTAATCAGACGAGGAAATATTGACGATATTATAATCAGCTGGAGTAGACACTTTATTTTTTATATACACTAGATTCATTCCTACTTCATTTAAAATAAATACTATGCAACTAATGAGCAAAATCAATGCTACTCCCCCAATAAGACCAGTGATGACGATGTAAGTCTTTCTTCTATACGAAGGCTCGACTGTTTTTTGAAAGATTATTCCACAATTCGGAATTATTACTTCTTTTGTCACTCTTTTATTGTTGGAATTTCCGACGATATAAAATTCTCGTCTCTCTTCAATTTTAAATTTTTTCTTGTTTTTCGCTTCTTTAACACGTTTTTTACTACGACCAATTAGATATTTAGGCAATTTACGCTTATGTTTTCCAATTATTCTATCATCACTTAAATTATCTTCTAGATCTTTTGAGATTCGGTATTTTTTGTTACTGTCGAATTCTTGGAATGGCCTGTATATTTTACTGTATAAAGTAAAATAAGGTTTAAATATATTAAGACGGTCGTTCTTGAAGTCTAGAAATGGCAATTTGTTCGTTATGTGAAAAGAATCCTTATTGGTTCCTCCGCTTCTAGACGCTTCGTTATCATTTCTACTAATAGTGCAAATTGCACGCAAAATAAAGAGACTTCCAATAATCAAATTTAAGTGCATACTCGATTTTTTTCACTTTCATGTAATCTTTCGTATCTGAGTATTGTAATATTATTGCATAAGTATAGTGAATTAAAACAACAATACAGTATTGTTTCGAATAGAATTATTAATATTTTATTAAGCATGCAACAATAGAAAGTACTATATATTTCTTAAGTAATAATCTCTTTACAAATGAAAATTTAAATTATAAAATTTATTTTCGTACTTACAACGCCCGTAATAAAAATTTATGTCTAAGAAATCTTTAAAGTTACACAACACTGTTTCTTATAACTATTACTTGTCTAATTATCCCAATATCTCCGTTTTTTTAACACAATACTCAGACTCAGCTGACAGAAATTATCCATTTGTATAATTAAAAGATAAATATAATAAATATTTAATATCAATTTACTTATTTTATTAATTCAACTTTTTAATGAGTTTATTTTCTGACGCTTCTCTTCTTTCTTATTTGGATAACTAAATTTATTTCTGAGAATAATTAAAAATATATAACTTATACAGTTGTTATTATAAACATTTTAGGTGTTTTGCCCCTGTACATCATTCTTATTCTGATAACAATAGAGTTATGCATCATCTAACTCCCTTCTCGAGAAAGGGAAAACAAACAAGCACACCGGCGCCAGTGGGAATTTATAGGTATACAAATTTTGAAAATTGCAGCACAATACTGATAATTTTTTATACTCCATCTCATGGCCCTGTTCCTGTTGCACCCGTCGCATCTATCTAGTTGAGGCAATGCTCATATGAATGCACTTTGGAAATAAGTTTACCTGAAATCTTGAAATTGGCAATAAAAAATATAAATTTTTACAATCCTAAATAATTGACTTTTTAAATTTAAAGAAAAAAAATCAAATATATTAAATATTATTGAAGAATGAGAATCTGGAATGTTTTATTCACTTTTATACCAAATTCGAGGAAATTTTGATATATCTGATAGTGATTTGACGTAGAGATATATTACACAAGCCTACAAAAAAAATTGGTGTCTAGGATTTTAGAACTGATCTTAGCTATATTTGAAGTTGCTGAATCCAAATATGAAATCGGTTTTTCTCTTTCAGCCCTACTTTTTTAGATCAGTGTTTTTTTTTAACATACAGTACTACACGAAATGTGCAGTTCTAATTCCAGTTTGTACAGTACAGTTCTATATCACATATGCAAGGATTGATTCCTGTATATTTTCCCCGTTGTCAGTCTGCTGTCCAGTTAGTTCCAGGTAAATAAATCCACGGTAATGAATTGACGTTCAATGCTTCAACTAGAATTGAGGTAAGTTTGTAAGTTCCAGCCGTGCAGTATAGATCGAAGTTGGCCTCGCGTGATATTTGTGTTAAGGCAAGAGTTGTTATAAAGTTAACCTAAAATGTACTGTGTTCTAGATGCTTTTATTTGTGTTGTTGAATACAAATAAAATGAGTTCAAGTAGTTGTGTAAATCATTCTGATGTATTTTGCTACATATGTTATCGTTAAACCTGCTCACTGTCAGGAAAGCTTTTTTTACGATAACGGTCCCTTTGGTTGGGACTCAAATGTCGGGGGAGTGGAGGGAGAGTTTTTGGGGCCGACGATAAGGTGAAGGACATGATCGAGTAAAGGAGTCTACCATATTTAACCAATATAACGACAATTTATTAAGATAAGCAAAATGGACAAAAAGACTACACAAATAACGTTTCTAAACCGCTTAATATCTCAAGAGAGAGAGTTTTCCCTCTTTGTAAAGTTCCGTGACGAGTAAGTCCATGGAGGCACTTAAATGTCCAAAGGAAAGTGGGTTTAATCCAAACGAGCACAATTATAAAAAGTTCGCGACTTTGGCAATGATCTGTTATCGTTGATCGTAAATCGGAATTCGGCGGGTTCGGAGAATCAGCACGATGTCGTCGGTCCGGCGTTCGTGAAGAGACTCCCCCGAGAGGGGGTAAGTACTGTCTTTTATAGCTTTTTGTGGGGAATTTCCACCACGTGATCGGATGTTCATGAGTTAAAGATTATAGGTGGACACCTATAACCTTTAACTCATGGACTTAACAAGTAACTAAAGTTGGATGTTAACTATAAACTTTTCTGCAAGATGAGCTGCAAGTTCTGCAGAGAACAATAGATGTTGATAGTTATGACAGAAAGGTTTCCACTTTCCCGGCTAAGATCTTTTTTTTCTCTAGTTCGTTACATAAACGAAAGTAAATTAATTAATTTTCTTGTTATAAAAGAGCAGGATTTTCGTTACTAAAATTCCGGATCTCACATTTGCATAATATAATATAATAATAAAAATTCCATGTTTAGTTTTTTTATTTGATCCATGGATTTAACTGAAGATATGGAAACATATATTTCACTAAAATGCTATATCTTAAAAATTACAGTTCATAGGTAAAAACTAATGTCATATTTGAATTCAGGGCATCAAATTCATATGAAATCATCTCAAAATACCCTGGCACCAAAACCACTGTTGACCTGTGTTATATAACTTGCTGTTTATATTGGAGCTTAAATACTTATAAATTTAAATGAATTTTTTAAGATGAATTTTCACCTTTTATTATTTGACACACGTGTGTGTCTTGAAGACACGTTTGAAAGGATGATACGGTGAGATGAGATGGCGATTGCCAGTTACAACACTGATCCCGATTTCTGTGAATTCAGCAACCGGAGAAATTTATAGAATATTAAAATAATTAAACAGAAGAAAGCTGAAAGAATAGAGAGGTTGCGGCCGACGTTTTCAGTGCGAAAACGTGTACGTCGGACGTTCAGCGCCGCTTTCCTATAAGCCTAGAAGTTTGACAATGGTGTTTGGATAGTCAGTGGAATCACGCTCGACATTCCAAACACCATTGCCAAACTTCTAGGCCTTCAGGAAAGCGGCGCTGAACGTCCGACGTACACGTTTTCGCGTTGAAAACGTCGGCCGCAGCCTCTCTAATAAAATAAAACACGGACAGTCACCCTCCTTCGTATTGTCAAGCGATTAATCAACACGCATCTCTGGGAGGAAGCTTCTTGACCTTCACCACAAATTACTGAACAAGGATTTTTTAGTTCAAAATATAATTTTTTGGATAGGTATATTGCTTGAATTTTTAAGCCATGGATCATTATTATTTTTATAGTAATATACAGATATCATCTGCATGATGTGTGTAAATTTGAAAATTTTAAATATTAATTGTACTACTTATTTAGGAGCTGGAGTGTTAAGTGTAGAAATGACTGCTATGAGATTAAGAACCGGAGGAGAAGCTAAGCATGGAATTAAAACCACTTTTACATATAATCATTCTGATATAAATGAATATTGGATTTATGTTTTCAGATTATACTTGGATGGTTACTATTCTAAACCTACAACACCAGTTGATGACTCTTTAAACAGATTAATTTGCAAAAAACTAAAAGCAATGCAATTCTTGAGTTAAATTGTTATTTAGTTTAATCTTCTATAAATTTAAATTTATTTTTACCAGAAGTTGAATTATTTATATCAATATTAAATTAAAAACAGTCAAGATAACTATTGAAAATAAAAAAATATATTGTATTACTAGTGTTGCCACCAGGCCAGTTTTCACTTTAACAAGCTAGTTTTTAAATTCATGGTTCGGATTAATTATTAATTTGTCTGGTTTTTGTAGATTGTGAAATTATGATGAAACAAAATAAATTTATAAAAATATTTGTAAATATTTTATTTTAACAGTTAGAGACTTCAACTTCACACCCTACCCAAACTTATTCCCATCTTATCCCTAGGCTAAGAGTGACAGAAAATGTACTTTTAAAATTCTAACTTGCAAATATCTCTTGAAAGTATTAGGTTGTTCCAACACCAATTCCTAACTGGTTTAAAACTGGAATGTCCTTTGTTCAGTTCTTGACTGTAAAATGACATTGTAAATGCCTTGTATGGTTTCAAATTCAAACCAGTCAGGGACTTCTGTTGGAACAAATCGATTGTCTGGGTCAGCAATTTTGAAAAAGTGGCAACACTAATTATGAGAGAACCATAGCATCTAAAGAGGGGCTTGAATTTTCTGGGATTGAATAAAAATTCCATAAATTATCAATATAATCAATAACAGTGAATGAGACATATTACCTTAACCCTATGGGACTGAAGAGGTGCATATAGTCCAAAGTGCATATCCCTTGTAAAAAATAAAACTCCACTTTTTCCATCAAGAAGTGTTCTCATGTGAAAAGTTCTCAAGAGCAATTTTATGCTTGGTTTCAAGGAACATACAACCAATTGAGAGAACAGCAAGCAATCAAGTACTGCGAAATTAATTTTATTTTTCACATTACGAAAATATTAAAAATAACAAAAAATTTATTAATTAAAAAAATTAAAAAACTATTGGAGATTGTTTTTGACATGAGAAAGTAGCTTTAAATAACTTTACCAAAGCACTAGAACTTTAGGATGATGAATGAAATTTGATTTTAAAAAATCCCGTAAAAAACAATTAAGCGTTAATTGTCATTAAAGGTTGATTAAAATTGCAATAATAATTTTTTCACGAACATCCGAAAATCAAAAAAAAATTTTTTGGAGGGTCCAAAAAACCTTTTGTTATGTATGTAACCTGCACAAGAAAAACTCGAGCGTGAGTAATGTCAAGTAACAGTTATAATAACGTTGCACAATTAAACGTAATAATAGTTTTTATGACTTAGAAAAACACAAAGTTTAGAAATGACTATTTACATTTATTATCTAAGAACATACATTTATTTACAAAAAACTATTTACAATACGTATTTACAAAAACTTATTTACAAAATGTCTGGTAAAATGACAAGTTTAAACATCGCAGATGGAGGGGAGAGGATCAAGTACCTTGTCCACGACCTCATTCAGTCGTTGAGGCACACTTGCCACAAGATTTTGGCAGAGTACGCCCTCATGAAACTTTTCCCAACAACCGCTGACAATTTCCCAGAGGTCGTTGGGATTTGTCACCTGAACGGGGTCGCAACAGAGCTCGGCCCAAACATGTTCAATGGGTTAATTATATTATATATTATATTACAATTGTTCAATGGGATTGAGGTCTGCTCCCCTCCCCAGCCATCCCATGTCGATAATTTGTGGATGCTCATCTATCCACTGTCTACACACATGTTGGCTGTGTGTACAGGGAAGCTGTCGTGTTCTCCATAGACGGCCCTCACCGTCAGCAACAACACCTGCTCGAGGATTTTGATGTATTGCACAACAGTGAGGTGACCATCTACGCAGACCAACCCCACGGGTCCAGCAGAGGTCATCCATCCCCATACATCTGTAAACAGAAAAAAAGTCAATAAAGTAGTGATTTAAAAAAATGAACAACCAGATAAGTTGTCATGTTCAAAGAGTTAATGACATAAATACAACATTAAAACACTCACCAATCGAAAAATGCCCACTTCTTTGGGTGCGCCACACATATTCAGGGTTATAGCTAGTAGATGGTGGGCGAAGACCCACACAGGCCCGCTGGAGTCTGAGGAAAATATTTTCTCATCAGTAAATATCACCGATGACCAATCATTTGTGGTCCATCGGAGATACACTTTGGCAAACCCCAGACAATCTTATTGGTTTGCTATTGTCAACACCTGTTTTATGGCTGCCCTCCGCCCAAACAAATTACCTTATCGTAACCTATTAATAAAATATATATATTATTTTACTTCTTATGTTTCATACTATTATACTACAAATGTTACATACCTTCTTCTTACAGTACGCGTCGATACGTTTAAATCCCTTTGGAGTGTTGCTACCGTCTTGAATGGGTTCTCCTGGCTGCAGGCGAGCATCCTCCGCTTCCGTCATCTGACGTTCATGGCCCATCGCTTTCCCCGGTGACACGGAACCAGCGTCCCAGGATAATTTTATAATGCACTGGACAGCTCGTGTGGAAATGTTGAACATATCTCCTATTTCTTCCAAACTTTTCCCCTCATTGTGGTGTCATACTACAAGAAATTCAAGTACAGCACGCTGACGAAACAAACATCAGTTGCAGCCATTTTTTACTGGCTGTCTATGGTCACGTGATGGACACTAATGATATCACAACTGCTGGCACTGCTCATAGTCTATAGGTTATGACAATGTTCTTAGTTTTTCGTAATTAATAAATTGTTGCTCATGACTTTCAATATGACCTACATATACACTATTGAAAGTCGGAATTTGTTTACTTGTAATTAAATACAGAAAAATGGCGCAAAATACTGCCGTTTTTGTGTATTTATTTATTTCAACTTTATTATTTATATAAGTATGTAATAAAATGCCCGCCTGTCCTCTATACGCAGGGGTGGATTTACATACAGACTAATAGGGTATAGAATTGAATTATTATAAATATCACTTATGGTAGCTGCTATTTCGTTGTGAATGTGTCTCTTTAATCCGATCAATTCAGTTCGGTAGACTATCAATACAGCTTTCAGGTTAGATACTTCTTTTATTGTTTTGACATATGCATTTCGGACTACAAGAAATAGATGGTGTCAGTATGGGGTCAAAGATGGGACCAAAAGTTGCTGAATTGGTTGTGAAAAATATAGATGAAAAAATACAAAATATCCCTGGGGTTAAAATGGTGATGAGATATGTTGATGATTATTTATTAATTTATAATAACAAAATAAAGAGTGATACAATAATATTAAAAACTATAAATAATATAAATGAAGATGTAAAATTTGATATTGAATTAGAAAAAAACAACCAAATAAATTTTTTAGATATAACAATAACCAATGAAACAAACAAATTTTCTTTTAAAACTTTCAAAAAAACACATAACATCAATAAAACCATCGATTATCAATCCTGCATCCCTGAAACTATAAAAAAGAACACATATATAATGGGTCTAAAAAAAAATATATATATATATATATATAAGAACTACTAATAATATTAATCGTAAAATAGAATTAAAAGAATTAGAAAAGACGTTTATTTTGAATAATTACCCCAGTTACAAATTAAAAATGTGGCACAACCAATATTATAACAACAGATTTAATACCAAATACAAAAAAGATAAGAGTTATAATAGTTTTCCTTATATTAATGAGATTTATAATAATTGTAGCAAGTTTTTAAAAAAAGAAAATATTGTTTTGGCCCCGTCTTTGACCAATAAAATTTCACGTAATATTTATAATAATAATAATAAATATAAAATGAAGGTTGATAATTTAAAAAAATCAGGTGTAGTATATAAAATTAGTTGTGATTGCCAAAAACCGAAAAATTATATAGGTGAAACTAGTAGAACTTTAGAATTAAGAATTAAAGAACACAATGCAGCAATTAGACTAAAACACAATATTTCTCCGTGGTTCAACCATATAAAAAATAGTAAGTGTAAAATAGATAGAAATAACATAAAAATAATTCATTTAGAAAAAGATGTGTATAAACGTAAATTTAAAGAACATATAGAGATTATAAAATGTAAAGATGATAATTTAATAAATATTTCAAATGGTATGCAAATAGATCAACTGTGGTATAATATAATAGATGGCGCTAATAGATAAAATTTATTGTAATATATTGTGACAAAATAATGAGTGAAATATATTGTAAAAGTGTATATGTATTCTCTTGAAAATGTTTTAATATTACTGTAATATACTGCATATTATTAATCTGTAAAAAGATTATAATTGCTGCGACATTATATTGTAGAACAGTGGTCCCCAACCCCCGGGCCGCGGACCGGTACCGGTCCATGGATCAAATGGTACCGGGCCGCCCAAGGAACATTAAATTACTGGTATTTCCATTTTATTTACTATGGTGTATTTCTCTCGGGTTTGCGCGACTTTTAATGGACGACGGAACAACGGAATAAACTAAACATAAGAAATACACTTCGGGTGTCATTGTCTCCTATTACCCTCAGATGGAACCGTCTTGTTGCAAAGAAACAAGCTCAGGGTTCTCATTGATTTAACGTTCTAGTGAGTTAAAATGTTAAAGCACATTATATTAATTTTTTGGTGTAACTATATTTTATTTTGAAGGCATGTTTAAATACAATTAAATTAAAATTATTAAATTAAATCAATCTAAAATATAAACAATCAACTTCCCCCTTCAGTGGGCCGCGGTAAAATATCAAATGTTGAGCGGTCCGCGGCGATAAAAAGGTTGGGGACCGCTGTTGTAGAACATACACATTCTTTAAAAGTTGTAATTATACAAGATTTTATGAACACATGTTAAAAGTGAGTATCGTGTTATATTGTTTCTGTTAAAATATATGATGTTATAAAGTAAAAATTATAAATGTATTGATATATTAGGTTTACTGTGTTAATGTGAAAATGTATTTGAAGTGTTTTTAATGGCTGTATTTTAAACTATTTCCAACGTTACCCATTATACACCGTGGTTTTTAGAAGACAGAACTTTGGGTATCGTATAAGTGTAACAATTTTTAAATACAATAGTTTTATGTCAGTAAATATGATCTACATGCGAAGAATTTGTCATCTTACTAATTGTGTTTTTTTAAATAATTTGGAGTTTTGAACTGAAGAGGGACTTAAAATTTATATAAGTCCGAAATGCATATGTCAAAACAATAAAAGAAGTATCTAACCTGAAAGCTGCATTGATAGTCTACCGAACTGAATTAATTGGATTAAAGAGACACATTCACAATTGAATTATTATCATAAATTTGTAATACTTTTTCATTAACAATGAGCACTTATCGTATAGCAAAAAATAGTTAACAATATAATAATAATAATAATGATATTTTATAGTATTATTTTGTTTTATTGTAAGCAATGTAACGTAATTGGACAGTAATTAATCAATGTAAATATTTCTTTATTTCTTATGTTTTTTATATAAGATATAAAGTTTATCATTCAAAGCCATTTCATAAATAAATATATTTCAACTCTGATTTTAATGTTATTAAAAATGAATTTTAAACTTCAATTTAAAGATTCTTAATCTAAAAGAAATGGGACCCCATTGCACTAGGCATCGAAAAACCTAGATTCGCCCGTTTATACGCTTCAAAACCCTTTTACTAATACGTATCCGTATTTTACCGACTTTCCTCGGGGAAAAATATAAATCGGATGTCGGTTGTATTCGAATAGAATAAAAATTTTTAAAACATTCTGGAATAAATATTTCAAATGTTGGACCTTTGCAGTTACGAATAAATTAAAATATAAAGATACGCGTGCGAAATATAGGCCTATGTATAAATAATAAAAGTATAAGAACAAATAATATTGGCCGAGGTCGAGCGTTATCCCCTCCTATTGCGTATGATACAAGTTCGTATAATATCATTTGGCGTATAACTCAAAAAAGGCTCTTCATGCCACGGGAACAGATGGGCTCTCATCTTGTTCCGTAGTAATGAGGTTCGATTCCGAGTTTTATTTCGAGGGTAAATCTATAAAACAAGATATGAAGAGCCATTACATATCTGTGAAACGCCACTATTACCTATTAGTCTAGTAACTACATAAAACTCTGATTAGAAAAATCATGAAGTCTATCGCTACTTTCAGTTTCTTATGTCTTCTTGTGAATACTTTCACAGATAATCTATCAAATAATTTTAAATATTTAGCTACTCTATCTCAGACCACGTAATAGGTTCATTTCTCTGTACATATTCTGGGAAACTATAAATATTCGTTTAAATTACAGATACAAAATATGTTTTTTAAATCTTTATTTAATAGTTTATCGATTTAATCGCACATTATACAGTAAATAGAAATGAAATGTAACCTAACTTTTCGGAATTTTTTAACTAAATGTATTGACTGTTGGTATAGCTTTGTTTTCATACATTTGGGTATCTTAGAACTTCACGTCATTATTAATCTTAAAGTACTAATAACCAGATGGAATAATCTGCCATTTTGGTTCTAGCCGTCACTACGAACTGCATCAGGGCAGTTGGAGTTTGAATGTTACATTCAATAATATTGTACACATTTTATTTCTTAACTGTAATTGGTTTTTAGCTCCAAACTATTCAGGATAAACTGAAAAGGATTAAGACTATTTATTTTCCAAAATGAGGAAAGACGAAAGAAAAAATAGTTAATTTTTCGAAGTGATAAATGAGTACTTAACGATAATAGTCGGTTTCACTAACCAATAACCAATAAAATATCAGTCAATATAATCAATATTTTNTTATCAGAAATCGCGGCCGCCGTTTCGTGTGCTGTTCCGCGACGAAGACAAGCTTTGAACAACAGGCGTAGTCGAATGGTGCACACTCGGTAAGTAATCCTATAATTTTTTGTTTATAGCATAGTTTATACAGATTATTCCCAAAAAATTATACGTGTTTTGGAAATGTTAAGTGGAATTAGTCTAGAATCAATTAATTTTATAGAAGAAAACCTTTCAAACAGCCTTAGTCCGTAAAGTTCCCACCTATCGGGCTGCGATTGGCTCTTGTATTTAATCATTCCTACAACGTAAAATTCGATTAGCGTGGAACGTATCTAAGCGTTATAGGGGGTCTACTGTAATTAAATCTCTTTATAAATGTTTACAACTTTCAAAAAGTTCAGTATCTTATCAAGATTTGGCCTCTGGCCCAAAATCTCTCTCAAACTTGCATTTCCAAAATGCTGTCTACAGCATTCATAAAGAGCAACGCAGTTGCAAAGTATGTGTTTAACACTTATAGTACAATTGCAATATTGACATACAGGTTGATCATCATCCTTCAAAAGGTATTGATGAGTCAGTCAAGTGTGTCCAATTCTCAAACGAGTAAGGACAACCTTAGATCTCCGATCACACTGCCTATTACGCGTCCAATTTTCAACCAAAGGTTTGATCTCGTGTAGTTTATTGTGGATTTGTGCGTTCCACATAATTTGCCATCTCTCTGCTAGTCGTTTTTAACAACTAACTTCAAATCACTCCTTCAATACGCATTTCATGCTGTGAAGGACTTGCTCCCTTTGCAGCTGTGTCAGCTTCATTTCCTCTTATACCCACGTGGCATATATACCAGTATACAAATGCAGTGCTTAATGGTGAATTGGATCCAGCATCCAAAAAGTAGATTCTCGCACAGAGCCATACACAACACATCCGTAAACCAGCTTAGAGCGGACAAGGGCCCTATAAATCCTGAGCATAGAACATTTGTCTGCTCCCCAGGATGAGCAGCACAGTACCTTTAGAAGGTTCAAAGATTTTAAACATCTACTCTTCAAATTGCACAAGTGCGGCAAGAACGTCAGTTTACAGTCGAACAAAACACCCAAAAACTTTGCCTCGTTCACCATTGGGATTTTGACCCCATTTAGGTGGATTTCAGGATCCAAGTGCAAACCACGCCTTCGGCAATAGTGGATGCACGAGGTCTTCTCTATGTTGAAACTAAAACCATTAATCTTTGACCAATGGTCTATGCCAGAGGTGGCCAACTTTTGTGTACATAAGATCTACTTTTTATCTTAAAAATGTGTCGTGATCGACTAGTTGTCGTAGGCATAGTCTTAAGTCAGGGATGGGCATCCCGCGACCCGAGTCGCATAAAATGTGTATAAATATATCAATTTCCTAGCTTAAGAAATATGCAGCAAAAATTCAAATGTTATTTTCTACAACTTATGTGTGTGAATAGTTTTTCCTGCAATGAATTTAGTAAAAATTAAAACGAGAAACCGGCTAACAGACTCACCTCGAAACTAATTTAAAACTAGCAGTGATTAATATTTAATCCAATATTACATTGATACATTACATTTACATCAGTTCTAGAAGCTAAATTAAGTACCGGTATATCTATTCTATTTTATAATTATATATGAATAAATAATTGTGATTTACCGGTATTTTCCCCCCTCTTTTATCTTGTTAGTTCGGCCGGCGTTAGTTCAAAAGTTTTGAAATCAGCCCTTACACAGAAAAAGATCGCCCATACCTGGTCTAAGTGGCGAGGAGGAGGGAGGTGTGAAATACATACTAAGTTTAGATAGAAAAGAAAAGCCACAATTTAATTTAATTAAAACACGAAGAAAAGGTACTTACATTTTAAACAGAAGAAAAATTGAAACTCAATGTTGTCACTTTCGGGGACCACCACGTCACTCTTCTTCTCTCTACCATGTCGCGACCTACTCTCTCTGTCCCTTCATTTCTTCGGTTTTACAACCCTTTGTCTACATTTCTTATTCCCCTTTTACAACTGTACACAAATGGATTGCACATGACCGACAAAACCACATCTGAGGGAGAACGAGGAGGTCCGATATCACTACAGCTGCATTTGCGTGTTACGTTCATGCGTTGCGTTCGGTTACAACTTACAAGTGTAACACATTAAGTCAAGACATCGCGAGCGATCAACCAAAATTGGTTTTGCGATCGACTTGTTGGCCACCCCTGGTATATGCGATTTAGGGAGGTTTGCAATTGTCTCTCAATAAAACTCATGTTACTAAACTGGCAGGAGATCTGAAAGTCATCCACATACAAAGAGTGTTTCACACTAGGGAGAAGACAGTTAGCTATGTTATTAATTTTAATTAGGAACAGAGTCACACTCAAAATAGAGCCTTGAGGAACATCTTTTTGTTGCGTGAAAGGCCTAGATAAAGTGTTGCCCATCCTGACTTGGAATCTTCAATTCTGTAGGATGTTTTTTTATAAAAATTGGCAAATTACCCTGCAATCCGAATTGGTGCAGATCATGGGAGTATCCCATATTGCCAACAGCAATCATAGGCCTTCTCTATGTCAAAAAACACACACACTAAGTGCTGTCGTCTAACAAACACTTCGCGAATACAGTAGATGTTTCAAGGTTTACTAAGTTATCAGGGTACTTCTGTTCCTACGAAAACCACTCTGACGTGGTGAAAAGTAGTTCTTTTCCTCTAGGAGGAATATCAGGCATCTGTTTACCATCCTCTCAAAGAGTTTACAGAGACTTCTTGTCAGAGAGATTGGTCTGTAATTAGAGGGATTCTTGTGATCTTTACTGGGTTTTGAAATGGGGATAATAATCGATAGTCTCCAAGAGTCAGGAAAAGTATGTTCTGTCCATATTCTGGTAAACAGACTCAGAAGATTAATATGGGAATTGTTTGACAGATTTTTAATCATGCTGTAGTCGATTTTATCCAGTCCTACAGCAGTATTCCCCAAGCAAGAGATCACTGTATGTAATTCAATTCTGGTGAATAGCACATTATATTCCTCATTAGATAAGGAATGGAAATTTAAATTTTATTTTTCTCTTTGGACTTTATAAGCTTGAAAATTCCTATTAAACTTGGAACTGTATGTTACTCTAACTCATTCTATAAGCCTGAAACAGTCCATTTTAATTTTGGACAGAAGTATTTTAAAGCAGTGTTAAACTTTCATAACTGTTACATGTTGGTTTTATTTATAATTTAATGTTATACTTTAGGTATACAAAAAAACATTACTTGTGAAATAAACAATTGGAACCAATATTCAAAAACAATTATTTATAAATATCTAAAAAGTTTTTTCACTGAAATTTAGACATCGTAAGAATTTTTATACACAGAAATAGTCTCACCAATCAACATCATAATTAATTGTAGTACATACAAGATTCTGACTTTAATATATTATAATATAATTATTTTAAAAAATTAGTAGAGGGTTTTCCTACAAGGAAATAAAGCTCTTCCTTTGAACAACAAATAAAAATAAATATTAAATTCCATTCATAAATATTTAATATTCAAGGAACCCAAAATTAGTTAGCACTTAAGACTGATGTATTAATTCACTGAGAAAACCATACAGTAAACATTGCAAAATACAGTAGTGCCTCATATAACGTACTTAATCCGTTCCAGGTGTGCATCCATTAAGTGAAAAGTCTGTTATACGAAATGCATTTTCCCATAGAAATATATATTAAAACATATAATTCATTCCACAGCATAAAATAACTGTACTGTACCATAAAAAAAATGAAAATGGAGCAGTCAGCAATTATGCTGGATAGTCAGATGTTGTGAGGAGGTGGTGGAGGAACACTTTCTTCACATATTCATAAATACAAACTTTTTACACATTGCAGCAGGTCTTTTTTTTTATTGTTTTTTAATCGAAGTAAGATTCAGAAGAGGCTACCGGAGCTTGCAGGGTTAACTCCTCTTGTTCCATCCTTTGTTTTTTGGCAGTTGGCTTCTTGAAAAACATGTCCAAGGTGGTCTGTTTCTCTGTCTTCTTCAACACCTGTCAGAAATGATGGACAAGGGTGTCATTGATCCTGTTGTCCTCACCTCTGTTTGGATAATGAGTGTAGGTAAACTCCTGAATCTCTCCCCATTTGACAAGGATGTTTTCGTCAACTTTTACTCCTTCTGATAATTTCTTGCATTGTTTCAATTGAAATCATCTTTCTGTTTTTTTTTTTCTTTTTAGGAGCCATGATTTGCACAACACTGGAATAAATGTAAATACCCTGCACTTAGGTGATGCACGTAATAAACAAGGGAGCAAGCAGAACCCCAACGGGAGCTCTGTACTTCAGATACACTAATAATATATTCTAATAATACTAATATATTACAAAAATAGTAGATTGTCATTGGCAATGGCAAAAGAGTGGAAACATCATTCTCACTTGTTTGCAGAAAGTCCATTGCTCAAGTTACGTAACGGCCAAACAGAAAGTCCATTGTTCACAGCATCCATTATTTGAGGCATACATTATACGAGGCACCACTGTATGTATATATATATAGCAACAATATTTTAACTCTTGATAGTAGATCACATATTATATATTTAATCATAAATTTTTATATCAAATAGTAAAATTTGCTCCTTTTAAGTTTTAAAATAATATATAAAATAAAATTTTCATTATATGAAGTTACATCAACAGGATATACTGCATAATATTTATATTTACTTTTTTATTATTTCATTTTTAACTTTTCTTTGCCAACAGATTAATCATCTCATTTTGAATTTTCCAACCTAAATAATGATCGTATGTTTATTTATCTTTGATATGTCTTATGTGTTCTGCCATTCTTGCATCATATTTTAAAATCAATTCAATTAAACCTAAAAATTTACCAATATTTTTTGTAAAAATTATCTGATTCGTTCCACAAAGTGCATCATTGTTTTTAGCTAAATATTGTATACAAAATATAACCCTTTTAAAAACTTGTTCTGAATTTAATTGTATTTGATGAAAATCGTCAATTGTTTGTTCTTTTTGCAACCTGTTTTTTAGCTCCATAAAATCTTTAAGTGATTCTCAGTGTGGCAATGATAGTTCATGTTCATTTAAGTGAGTTCCAAGGGTGCTTCCAGTCAGAAACACCTTCATTTACTAATGCTAAAGATGATCTTGACAATTGGTTATGACTAGAACCAAAAATTTTCGCTTTTGGACGAATTTCTGAGCTATATTCGCCTGGAATGAGCATCTTTCAATTAGTACTAAATTAAAAACCTGGTCTCAATATCACTAAGTTTTTTTGGCAAAAATTGGCAATTTTCACCCAAACTGGCGAATTTGGTGATAGGTGGAGAAATCGTTAGTTTCTGTAGCAATTGTTTGTAGCAAGTTTCATGGAACTTCTCCCACCCTGTACTTAATCACCGAAAGTGTGTGAACTTTGATCAAGTGTCAGAGGGGTGACATAACTTATGACCTTTATGTAAACACTTGTCAGAGGGGTGACATAACTTATGACCTTTATGTAAACAGAGAAAGTGGGTACCAGATAGACATCTGGTACCCACTTTCTCTGCTGTCCTCAAACAGATTAGATGTAGAAATAAACTTTTCCTTTTTGTTAATGTTAATTTTGGTTGTGTGAATCATTTTATAGTCTCCCAACAGTTTTCCATGTGCTTTGTGCAAAAATGTCTAGAAAACAGTCAATTGAGTTTAAAATTAATTCCGTGATTAAGGAATTAGGTGGCAATATTCGCCGTACCAAAAAAATAATTCTCTGTGTTAAGTGCTCTACACACGTCAACTACGAACGTGATACAATTAAGAAATGACTTTCGGAACATCTCAACAGTGCAAAACACAAGAAACATAACACACTACAGTCACAAACATTGTTGTTTGAAAATGGAAGCGATTTTGATAAAGAAATGGTTGAAGCATTCACCAGTGCAGATATTCTGCTTGAAAAATTAAATAACGAAAAACTGAGATTGTTTCTCAAGAAATATACGAAGAAGCCGATCAAAAGTGTTCCAGGTATTTTTTTATTGTAATTAGTTTTTTTAATGAAACGTTTATTTTATTGAAATTGATGCTGCTGTTTGTGATTGTGCTCATAATTTAGCTGAAATATGATTTTATTCAGTCTCATTGAGTTATTTATTTTTTAGCACTGTGGGCACATCAAAAAACTATCTTCAAGTCAGTAACAGAAAAAATTAAGGGACATGATGTCTATTTCATTGTTGACGAAACTAGTGACAAAGCGCAATGTAAAGTGGTCAACGTGCTTATAGGAAAATTGAATGGCGAGAAAGCAAAATCAATGTTAACTAATGTGACATTTCACTCAACAATTGACAACATTATAATACAAGAATGTATACTCAATGTGTCGAGAAGTGTGGCCAAATGATTTAAAATATTCAAAACTGAAGTAAATGTAACAGATCGAGCAAAATATATGATGAAGGCAGTGAGATTAAGAAGAATTCATTGATTTTTCTAAATGTACATCATGTCACATGTCGCGCTCACGCCTTACATAGCATTGCATTTAGGATTCAGAATGAGTACAAATTAACAAATTCGCTTATATTAGAAATGAAGAAGATTTTTGTGAAGTCAAGAGAAAGACAAAATGATTTTAAGAGTGCAACTGGAGTTAGTAATCTTCATCCAGAACCAATTATCACTCGCTGGGGGTTTTGGTTAAACGCTACAAAATACTATGTCGATAATTTTGATACTGTTGAGCACTTCATTTTGAACAATAAACAAAAATCTCATTCAAATGCTAGAAATGTTTTGGTGGAACTATTGCAAGAGAAAAAAGTTAACCTCAAAAAAGAATTATTTGATCTCCGTAATCTTGTCAAGCTATCAAATATTATATCATCACTGGAAGAACAAGGACTTGGTGTAGCTGAACAAGCCGAATTAATTGAAAATGCAAAAGAAATTGTTCCTGGTTATCCTATATTTTCTGAAAAATTGGAAAAAGTTTTGTCAAGTAATCCTGATCTTATCAAATTTATGTCTTTTGATATGAATTTAAGTGAATTTTATAAAGTTAATAGCAAATACGCTCCTTTAGTTGCAGTTGACGTCGAACGTTTGCTCTCATTGTATTCATTGACATTGAGCAATCGACGTCATAGTTTAAGCGAGGATCATTTAAAATATCTAAGTGTAATTCATTTTAACTTGTTTTTGAAATAAATAACTGGCGATTTTTTGGGGCAAATTTAAGGCTAAAAATTGGCGATTTTAGGCCCAAAATCTGGTGAAAACTTTTGGCTCTAGTTATGACATAAATAGCAGTAAAAACCTTATCTTTTAGTTTTGAATAAAGAAGCCAGTTAATTATATTTTTCAAAGTATAAAATATTATTTACAAGTCATTAATAAGACATCTTAATCCTAAAATTTTTCATTGTTTGTTTCATATTCATAGTTAATAATGGCATCATCATCCAAAATAATGAAAATAATGGAAGAAGAGGATATGGTGACCTATTTAGATCAGCTGTCCAACGTGGAGCTCCCACCTAAGTCGGACACTAATCATGATATGTACTATTTGGAATCTAACGATTCCTCTTCTGAATCCAAAGAGAAAAGTGGCCCCACTGGAAGAAATGGCACTGCAGGAACTTGCTCTCGTCAGGCTTTTCCTGATGAGTTGGAAGATGAGGGGTACCTTGAAATTCTGTAAACACACTGTTCTAATTTCTATTGATTTCCAAGGAGCGTTTGATAACTTATAGTGGCCGGAAATCCTGCATCAACCCCATGAATATCACTGCCCTAATAACATTTTTAACATCGTGAGTAGCTTTCTTGAAGATAGACACATTGGCTTTTATACAAACAATCTCTCCTACACTCATCAAACAGCCAAGGGTTGCCCTCAGGGTTCTATAGCCAGCCCAACCCTCTGGACTCTAGTTCACAATGACCTTCTGAACATCTGCAACAGGATTCCGGGCTTCTTGGACGACACAGTGGCCCTTGTTTCAGACAAAAACTCTGACAATCTGGCTCCCCTATGCAATAGACTAATAGACACCATCTACAAATGGAGCACTGATTGTAAACTGCCTATAAATTACAACAAGTGTAAGTACAGCATTTTTCCAAAAAACACTAGCATTCAAAAAAGCCCAACCATTAAAATCAACAATACAAGAATCTCTAGGATGAAGGAACTAATGTATCTTGGGGTAACCCTGAACAAAAAATTGCACTGGACAAAGCACATCGACAACATTTGCAAAAAGGCAACAGTAGTCTCTAACAAACTGATTAGAATAGCAGCCAAAAACTGAAGGATCAGATATACTGTTATCAAATATATATATTTGGGTGCCATAGAGCCCATTATACTTTATGCTGCCCTATCTGGGGAAAGGCCACCTTCAAGCAAGCAAATATCAAAAAATTTAATAAAGTCCAGAGAATTGCAGCATTGCGAACTGCCAGGGCCTATCACACTGCACCCACCTCGGCCCTTCTGGTCATAAGCGGACTCTGCCCTCTATACCTTAAAATTAGAGCAGCTATGTGGTCTTAGAATCTGAAGAACATGATCAACCTCTTTAATTGGAAAGATAAAATTCAGCCCAAAACCCTTCCAAACTTTCCTGACAAAATCTACCAAGACCTTGTTACCAACGGTATCGAGAAGAAAACTCCAAACTCCTATATAGACATGACTCTTTCCATGAACATCCAGGACTTCACTTTCCATGATGAGAATGACCATCATTATAAAATCTACACGGACAGTTCCAAGCAAGAGGATCAAGTGGGCACAGCTTTTATTGTGTACAACAAAGCACGCAATATTACTCACCGGTCTGCTTTCAAGCTTGGTAAATACTGTTCCGTCCCACGGGCGGAAATCTTCGCCATCACCAAGGCATTCCACCACATCTATGAAGACTGGTTCAGCCATAAAAAGAAAATAGCCATCTACGACACGCTCAATTTCCAACACCAACAACAATGGCTACAATGGTACCACCATTCAGAAAATGCTTATCAGTAATAACCACCACCATAACATCACCCTTAACTGGGTCCGTGGCCACTCTGGGATGGAGGGGAACGAAGCAGCTGACGCTCTTGCCAAAAGAGCTGCGGTCTCGTCCTCTTTCCACTATCCATAAATGGATCTATAACCAACTTTTGGAAACTTGGCAAGAAGACTGGAACAACTGCACTACAGGCCATCCCACTCATGGCTTCATTCCAGACATCTTTGTCAGGCTGAGTTGCAGGCATCTTGTTCCCAACTTCGCCCTGACTCAAGTTCTCACTGGCCACAGGAACTTCAATGCTTACCTCCACTGGTTCCGGCTACGAGATCTGCAGGTGCAACACGAAACACCAAACAAGACTACCTTCACCTGTTGTTTGACTGTCCACTCTTAATTTCTTCCCAATATTAATATTGGGAAGGAATTTCGTTTTTTTTTCTCTGTTTAGCTGTTAGAAGCAGTGGTAAATTTTCATTATTATAAGGTACAGCCGGAAGGTTTGTTCTTTCATCTTTTTCATTACTAGTTGTTGTCTGATTCTGGGCAGCACTTACTTCTGCCTCATTTACCTCTTTGTTTAGATGTATTTGAAGTTCATTAATGCCTGCGTCAGTAGTTGAGCTATTTCCTTTGTTCTGGATACTTCCAGAACATTCTCTGTCTAAATTGTCCATAATCCATAATTTCTGCCCAGTCCGTTTCATTTTGAAGCTTGGAAGCGAAAGTGACTCCCACACACTGATCGTTGATATGGCCGAATTTGTTGCATTTTTTACATTTAGGGGTAGTGCACTGCCTCTGTAAGTGGCCCTTATTTTTACATCAGTAACATAATGCCATGGGGATGGCCAGCTATTACAACCGCTCCAGACATACCTTTGACCTTAATAAAGTATGGTAATGATTCTAAGTTCACATTCCTTTTTAATTCTATCCATATCCATCTTTTGTTCGTAAGAATAGGCTCTAACCCTTCAATGTTGCATTTAACGAATTCGCACTTTACTATTCTCCCGTAATTTACAAAATGTTTCGCAACAAGTTCGTTAGATAGTTCGGGAGGGAGCCAGTGTATTGTGGCTATTATTTTCCGGTTTTCTATATTTATTATATTACAGAGCTTACCTTTTACACTAATAGTTATTTTATTCAAAAGAGTTTCCGCTGTAGCTTCATTCTTAAGTCCGATGGTAAAGACATGGGTCACTACAGAGGCAAAATGATAATATGAATAATATCTTTTAAGTCAATGACTTCTCTTAGTTCAGGTACAAAGTCTTGAATATTATAAGGACCGTTTCCAGGATCGACTACAAAAAGTAGGGTCTTCTGCCAGTCTATATCAGGGCTTCTTAAACTATGGGTCGCGACCCCATTTGGGGTCACTTAGCGAAATCTTGGGGTCACGAGATTTTAATGCAAAATATTGAAAATAATTTGTGAGAGTTTCAAAATGACACACTTTGTGTCACTTCTGGTGCAGTTTTCTTAGTACTTTATATATAACTTTGTCACTTCTGGTAAAGTTTTCTTAGTACTTTATATATAACAAGAGAAAGTATATATATACTTTCTCTTGTTATATATAAAGTACTAAGAAAACTTTAAGTTCGTTTTTCTCGATTATATTTGAGTATTGCACTTTAGTATTTTACAGGTAGTACACTCACATGGTTTACTACCTCTACACCAAAGATCATCAAAATCTATTTCCCCAAAGCCGTAGGGTCTCCTTGTAAGCTGCACCACGTCAAATGGTAAAGTTTTTAATTAACAAAATAAAATAAATTCAGAAAACAGCAACAAACATGTAAACAGTACAAATGAAAAAACAACACGGTATATAAAAATATAAACTAAATAAATAATTAAATATGTTTATAAATATTTGTGACTTTCAGTAAGTTCAATAACTTATCTAGATTTGGCCTCTGGCCCAGAATCTCTTTAAAACTTTCATTTCCAAAATGCTGTCTATGAATCCTGTCAGAGGCAATGCAGTTGCACTGTACGTGCTTAACACTTACAGTACAGTTGCAATATTGGCATACTGGCTGGTCAACATCCTTCAGAAGGTATTGATGAGTCAGTCAAGTATGTCCAATTCTCAAACAAGTAAGAATGAAATAAACTTCATAAAAAGCAGACCACTTAAATCACACCTATTTGCAGCTGTGTGTGAAGAGGTTGGGGCAAAATATGTTAATCTGTTGCTGCACATAGAATCCAGATGGCTATCACGTGAGAAAGTTTTAACTCGCGTATTTCAGTTGAGAAATGAAATGAATTTATTTTTTTAATACGGAAGATAAATAAGAATTTTGTTGCCTGCTTGCTAGTCGTGATTGGTGCAGCAAATTAGCATACAGTGGTACCTCAGGTTACGAACGCTCCAGGATACGAAATTTTCAGGATACGACATGAAATTCGAACATATTTTTGCTGCACGATACGAACAAAAACTCACCATACGACGTTACATTAGTTCGCATTTTTCATTTGTTTTTCTTACTACAGTTATTTTTTTTAAATGTATTACTTGGCTTTAATTTGAGTATGTTTTTCACGTTGGAACGAATTATTTGGTTTTACATGTAATCGTATGGGAAAAGATGATCCACCTTACGAAATTTTCATGATACGATCTCAGTTTCGGAACGGATTAATTTCGTATCCTGAGGTACCACTGTACTTGGTAGACCTATTTGAAATATTGAATATGGTAAATACAAGTATGCAAGGCAAAGAAGAAAATATTCTGTCTACAACTGACAAAATAAAGAGTTTGCAAGATAAATTAAATTTATGGTTAAGAGAAGTAAAAACAGGAATGTAAACATGTTTAAACATTTTTCTACTATCACAAATGTTAAAATAATACCTCTTATTTTGAAACATATACAAATCTTACTCAATAATATAAGTCACCACTTTCCTTCTTTACGTGTTGAGAATTACAATTGGATAAGAAATCCATTCATTGTGGACATTAATAAAGTAAAGATAAATCTTGAAAAGCAAGAAGCACTAATTGATTTAAAGAATGATGGCAATTTAAAACTGAAATATGAAAAATTGATTAATGAATTTTGGATACACATAAAACAAGAGTATCCTCAATTAGCTAAAAGTGCTCTCACAATATTATTGCAATTCTCGACTTCATATTTGTGTGAATTTGGATTTTCAGCTCTCACATCCATCAAAAAATAATAAGTGAGCATTTGCAAATGATCGAAGAAGAAATGAGAGTGTCTCTCTCCAATATTCCACCCAGAATTTTAAAAATTTGTGCATCACATCAAGCTCAGATCTCACATTAATTAAAATTGTTATTACGTAAGTATTTACACATCTTCGTGTAATTTGATATATTTGATAATAAAACTAGATTTAAAAAGCAACAGCAAGACTATTATTTTACATGTAGGTATTTTGACAAAATTCAATGGACTTAAAGTTTGATTTTGAACACGTAGAAATGCTTTTTTTTGCATTAAAATGCTATTTCAAACTGTCAATTTTTAAAATTTTTCTTCCTGGGGAGGGAGTCCCTTCCCTGGACTCCACCCCAGCATTGTGTGCAATATTTGTTTTCACAAAAAATTCATCTGGCCCATTAGTCCCCCCTTATTCAGATTCTAGATCCGCCATTAATCAAGGCTGTCACGACTTTTTATTTTTCAATCAGGGTGCCACTCAATGAAAAAGATTGAAAAACACTGGCTTAGAGTTTAGTGGCAATTAGAAAAAATTAACAGAATTTTAAAGAAACAAAAAAATAAAAACAATAAGCCTCAAAGAGAATTTACTTCCAGTAAGAAAAGAAAGGATGTTAAAATTACTACAGCATTAACAAAACCCTCTACAGAAGAACAAGAGCACATTGCTTTGGGTACGTTCATAAAGTCGAATGAGTTAAACGTGTTAGGAACGAATCAGTCAAAAAGTAGTAGCCTCACTCAGTGTGCATGCTCTGTGGTGATGAGGTTTTGAACGAAACTCTTAACAAACTTCACGAAGGAAAGAGTTAGTTTACTTCGTTAAGAAAATGGTGTCCAACAATATCAATCTTTCAGATGTACTGCATGTGTTCTAATTGTGGGTTGAAAAGCAGTATGATAGAAATAACAGCCTATGTGCAGAAATATGGAAATGAGAATGGTAAGCAGAGTTTTTTCCTATTTTTTTTTACACCTTAAATAAAAATTAACATAAGAAATTTCATAAAATCTTATACTGTATTTTCCTAATTACTTTTTTACAAAAACTACACATCTGCATAAGATATAAGGGTCAAATTTTAGATACATATACTGTCATGGCGGCACTTCATACTAGTTATTGATACGTGTGTTCAATAACTACCGTGAATCAATAACTAGTAACATTTGGAACAAGGCGACCTGCCGGCAGCTCCCCTCCGGGAGGAGTCAGTCTTATGTGCAAACAGTCGGGACAGGCACCATGACAGTAAACATATCTAGAATCTAACTGATATAAGTATATAATAAAGGAACATACCATTATAAATAATTTTTATGTTAAGAATTAAGACAATGATTATATCTGATGCTTGAGTAATATTTCTAAATAGTTGATACACTTGATACATTTTGTACAGTTTCTCCTTAATTATTGAAGTTAATATACAACAATTAATAAGCTAAGATACACAGCACATGTTGAAAGTGAATTAATTGAAATTAAGCTAAATAATTGCATTCATTAGACTTTTATGATTATTTGAAGAACAAGTGAGATTTTTCTCATTTGTCAAATTGGGATTACCAAACAAAAACATCAATTGTCTTCATATCAGACGTAAATTAATGCCTCTGATAAAAGCCTAAAAATCCTAAGACATTTTAGTTACAAAGATTTTTAAAAACAATGAATTAAGAATTGTTCTGATGATTATTTCATTATAATAGTACAAGAATCTGCATCATACAATCGTTCGTGTTATTTTTTTTTTTCATCCGAGCTCGAGCTCCAAGTTTTCTCAATTTACGATAATCTAGGGTAAACAAAGGTGCCGCAGGGTAGTTCCACCAGAAGCAGGCAACAGCACTAATTTAGAATCATGCTAATATTACCCATTACAGTTGCTGCTGCAGAACAAAGCTTTTCCAAGCTTAAAATAATTAAAAATTATTTAAGATTGATGGTGAGTCAAGAAAGACTTAATTTGGAGATGATTTCGATTTAAAGTACCGTTGCTAATAATTTAAACGGTTAAAGTCCAGATACGTAGACTGTCATGGCGGCTCATCTGATTCCAGCAAACAGCGGGGACGCACGTTCTAACCTAACCTAACCTATTCTAATAATTTGATTGGTAATAATTATGGTAATTTATTAGAATAAGTTAGGTTAGGTTAGAACGTGCGTCCCCACTGTTTCCTTTCTTTTGTTTGCTGGAATCAGAGATGAGTCGCAATGACACACAGTGGGACCAAATCCCAAAAAGCTGGCCAAAAGTCGAAAAATAGAGTTTAAGTTCCGGTAATTTCTAGTCGTGGGTTCGGTTGGATAAGAGTCCGAAGGTCGAATTCTAGACTTTAGCGCCCCTTATCCTTATACCTGCTATTGTAGTTTAGTTGAAAGGGGACCCTTGATCGAGCTAGACGCATCATGCAGTAAGCAAAGATTTCTACGCTATATTCAAGAGAGTGCCAAATCTCTAAAAATCAATCGAATTTAAATTTAAAAAATGGAATTTTCAGCTGCAAGTAAGTAGAATATTATTATGTAACACAAAATTTATAATAATACTTTATGTGATAACAGTAAACGAATGATTTGTACGAAAATGAACGGAAGATTCCAACAGAAAATTTTAAACATGTAGAGAAAAGTTCATAAATTCTGTAGAGTTCTGCGACTGGACCGATCGCATGTTGTAGACGGAACTATTATTGAATGAAAAAAATTAAAACTAGCTGCAACTAGCTGCAACTGTGTCATTGGTGTGAGTTCTTGCAATGTAAAACATAGTTTTCTGAATTTTGTACATTAATGACGCGGAATGTTTTGCTCTTTTTCTTGAATTTGTCTGGTGTTTTGAATATTGTTTGCATGTAGCATATAAGCTTGAAATCAAACTGTGGCAAGCGCGTAATGATAAAGAAAATAAAGAAATAAGATTCTGAAAAACGAATATACAGAAGGGTTTCCGTATAGAATTGGGTCTAATAGTCGATCAACCAAAGCCTGGTTTCGGTAGCTCGAATGATGAGAATACCGCTCGACAATTTTTCGAAAACTCAAGCATTTCTGCTGCTATTACAGGGGTTGATGAGGACTTGATTAAGCGTTTCCATGTCATATTGCAGACAATTTCGTGTGGCCATGAAATCGATTTCATAGAATTTCAAGATTATGCCTTACAGACAGCTCGTTACTTTGTGCAGTTATATCCGTGGTTCTGCATGCCAACTTCGGCACATAAGATATTGATTCATGGTGCAGAAGTGATAAATTCATCGGTATTGCCGATAGGGCAGATGTCTGAAGACGCTCAAGAGTCTACTAATAAATACATTAAAAAGTTTCGAGAAGATTTTGCAAGAAAAGTTCCCGAGTGAAAACAGTGGAAGACATTATTTTACGCCTATTATTAATATCCGATCCGTTTATTTCGAGTTTGTGCGAATTACCTCGAAAAAACTCAAAGTCATTGCTTCCAGAAGCAGTTTTATTGTTAGTTGCTCCACGTATACCAGCAAGTACAGGAAGCTCGAGCGATTTCAAAGTTGAATCATCTGATTGCGAATCAAATTATTCTTTGGATGACGATGCATGAACTTTTAATCAACTGATTGTATGTTTTATCGTATTAAACAATATATGGATTTATTTTGTACTTTTTCTATAAAAGTGGTTCGTGTTAAATCCGTCATTTTGTTTTTATTTCAAATTTTGACTTCGGATTCGTAATCAGCGATCCCGAAAACCCCCGAATACTGACTTTCAGCCAAATTGATAATGCTTTTGACTTTTGGCCAGCTTTTTGAGATTTGGCCCCACTGTGTGACAGTCTACGTATCTGGACTTTCCATTTAAACATTGAAGATTTCCGATTAAAATTTGCAACAGTGAAACCTCGAGGAGTTACATTTTCAAAATTATTTCCTTTTTGTACTAAATTTGTTAAGCTGGCTCTGGTCACGTGTAAGTATAATTCCTCTGAATTATACCTATACGTAACCTTGTAAGGAACCAAGTCTGAGCTTTATTTTTATTTTACTTTTATTTTGCTTTCATTATATTTTGTTTGGGGCTTATGTTTATTTAAGACGAAGGTTTCCTCACCATTCACCTTAGTAACTTAAAAATAGAAGAAAAACCAACTCACCGACGAAAGAAAAGCGCCGTAGAAAAACTCGCGCACACTTGCGCTTCCCAAGCGGAAAAAAGTAAGTCCGCACCGAGAAAAAGGGGGGGAAGACCCCACAACCCAGTTAGGAATCGCTAAACCTTAAAAGAATAAAGCATCCCGATAATTGTTAAAAAGAATAATGTAAAAGGTTAGCGAAGTATTGTCGGAAAATAATCTGCCAGATAAACAAGAAAAATTTAATGTTACAGATAAGTATGTAAATGAGGAGAGTGAGCTCATTCAGAATTGTGACGTCACCTCACACTATAAAGCCTCTAACTCAAGTGAAAACGAACGAGGTGAATTCCTGATAGCAACGAGCTTTGGTGAGCTTCGTAGCAGTGAACGAGAGAGGTGTCCGATAGGATTTTGAAGTTATTCGATTTGTGGATCGACGATTATAGAAAGTCTTGAGAGTTTGAGGAAATAGGTTCCTAGTATATTGAGGTGACGATTAGGATCTTTAATTTATAAGAATTATTGTTTATAAGTTAATTCTTTGATTTTGTCGAATTCCAAAGGGGAATAGAATTAAGTTAGAAATAGATTGATTTGAGTTTGTCGGATTGATTCTTGTTGAATTTCATTGAATAAATTATTGTTTGATTTTTACTAAATACTGTATAGAGTTTATTAATAGAAGTTTAATTAAATATTTGATTTTGTTATTGACAAACTTTGTCATTATTTAATTCGGTGCACGCTTAAAGTCCAGGCCTGGCACACTAACGCGAATCCGCGTAAAGTACCCGTTAGGGAACGGCTATTTCCGGCACACAGTAGTGTCGATAATCGTTGGAAAGTCGGAAAAATAATATAGTACTTTACAACCTAAGTATGACCTATATGAGAAGGTCCCAACATTTCATTCAGAGCTGTAATTGTACCGTATTATAAAGGAATAATTGGTTCACCTAATAGATTAACACATCAATGACTTAACCATTTTTACAATTTAAATAGAACTGTTTGCGGCATTTGTCTTAAATGTCAATTAATAATCCATTGTAAAATTGAGATAAGATAAGTAAATTGTTAAATACTTGTTCACTTACCGTTTTAACTTCGAAATTTCCGCCTCTATCGTAGAACCGACAAACGATTGACGGGAACTGTAATGTGCAGTGTTGCCAGATACTCAAAACAAATTTCCCTAAATTTTAAAATACGGGTATTATTAACTATTAAAAGATAATAAATTTCGTTATTTTATTATTCATAATTTATAATAATAAACAAATAAAATAATTATCTGCCGATTGATTTAATCTATCGTTTTATTTTACTCCTGTCCAAGGGCACTAACATCTATCAATCGGAATCTATTTAATCATACACATTAGTTTTTCATTTGTTTACAGATTGCCGAGGGGTGATGCCTTCCAGAACTTTCTGTGGGAAACTGGTTCCTATTTAGGTGTTATTAGCGTGAATAAAACCACGTGGCAGCCCGTTCGCCAGGCGCGAATCTTCCATCAATTATTAGTGTTCAGTAGTGTTATCCACTTGGCCACTTATGGGCCCCATCATTAGTCTCAGGAATTATTTATGTCCCGGATTTGTCGGGTCTCGTGCCTCACCACCCGACTGCTCCATTATAGGCCTGGCGTTATTCACGATAGCTATAACTTAATTAAAAGACCTTCTTAATGTCTGTAAGTGGAAAGAATAAATGAAAAAAATATTCGTAGATTCGGTCAAATTCAGAATGAAGACTGCCACGGCCGGATGGCCAAGCGGTCAAGCTGACCACTCTGGGGAAATGGAATCGAGTCCACACGGATCGAAAAATCGCCGGGAATTTTTCGGGGATGGTCCTATCGGATATGTCGGCCCCGGTCACCATTGTGGGTCAGGCCGAACCCATAATCGGCTTGCTAAAAGAGGACCTCTTATTACCCACAGGGCGGTAAGTTAAAGAAGACGGAGACGGGCGGGTGCACAGGGACGGGGTCCGACATATTGGAGACAGCGCTCACACACATTTCAATATTTCTAAAATTCTAATCTCTTGAGATCAGAAAAACGTAACCCTTTAAAATGACGGATCCAATGGATGTAAGGTACACGCTGGTCAAATTTTTATTTAGTTTTCTACAATTTACATGATTGTTTAAGACATGTCATATGAATAGTATCTCCACGTGAGCCAATAAAGAAAAATCAAATCAGTAAGTCTCGAATCTGAAAGGAACAAAAATGGCCAGTTCGAGTTATGAAGAGTTTTACATATGGAGGGATATGAAAATTGAAAAAAAAAATTTTCTTCAGACGCAATAGAATAAGAGATGCAATTCTGTGATATGTATTTAAATTATTATTAGAAAAACATAAGGAGCCGTAATAATACTTTAAATATATATCACGAAGTTAGGTTTATCGCAAAATTACGTCTCTATGCTACGAGTTTATTCAAAAGTCAAATTTTGCATAATAAATTATATAAATTATTTACAGAAAAATTTAAGTTATTAGCAAATATATCTTTGTTAATCTAAAATACTTCGCGTGTTCATGAAGTGCCGAAAGACGAAATTGACCCACCAGCGGTCGAGTGGATAAAAACCACTGAACGCTTATAGTTGATCGAGGTTTCGCACCTGGCCAACGGACTGGCTACGTGGAGTTTTCCGGGTTTCCTTGACGTTTGTAACATTTAAATAGGGGCCAGTTTCCCATAAAAATTTTGCCAAAAGGAATCTACTCACGTGTAGCTTTATGGTAACCAAATAAACCAAATAAACTAAATTTAAGACGAAATTAAAGATGGCTGCCACGAACAATAAATCCGCTGTAAATACAGATATGAACTGTGAAAAAATTTGTATTTTCCGATTAAAATTATAAAAAGCTCTAAAATAAACTTCATTTTATTTTATAGCTTTAGAGCTATTATAAATAATTAGATTTATTTGTGTTAATATAATTGGATATAATTAGACTATTATTTCCGTCTGCGCCATGATTGATAAAATGGAGTTGTTGTGCCCTTTATTAACGTTGTATTTGTGTTCTCGCAGACGTAAGGGGCGAATGTAAAATGGGATGAGGCAAAAATCATTAAAACGGTCCAATCTATTGCATTAGAAATGGAAAAGATGGAAATATACAAAAGTAAAATGAAAAACCGATGTCTAAATGCAGAGCCGGCCCTACCATAGGGCGAACGGAGCAGCCGCTCCAGGCGCTAAGTCCTAGGGGCGGCTCAGTGGTAAAGAAAATTAAAGGGTATAAATTAGGGGCAACCAAGGGGGACGCTATAATAGGATCTCGCTCCATCCTAAAACTTGCCTCGGGCCGGCACTGTCTAAATGCCAAGGATGCTAATGCCCTTCCAACAGCATGGAAGTACCGGTACGTACACACATAATGATGTAGGAGGTGGACTCGCACGTGCATGGATCCCCGAAAGGACAAAACGTACAAATATATATGCAAATACAAAGTTTAGTTATGACAAAAAAATAAAAATCAACACAGGCTCTCACCTATTTGCGTGGTATCTGTACAGTAAAGAATTCGGATCCTAACTCTGGATCTCACACACGTACAATAAGGGAACAAAGGCTTTATGCACGTAGTGTCACGCAACGAAGACGAGTTCGCGACAATGGAGTACGATAAAAGTATTACTCGAATTTCTATAACTAAGATTATAAACTAACTTAAAAACTAGGACAAAAATAATGGAATGAGGTTAGAATAGTACAGATATTTAGATATATAGAAAAGATAGAGTAGAGGGTACCCACGATGTGGTATGATGTCTTCCAGTTGAGGGGAAAACCGTATTCTAGTCCGCCGATATATATATATTTCTTGACCAGAATATACTCAGTTCTTCTCTCGATTGGATAGACAATTCGTCGTCCTTCTCTTCTTCGTAACGGCAATCTTGAACTCCTAGCTCACCTTCCGCTCGCTCTTGAGTCCCCTTCAAGAATGACCGTTATCTCCTCACCCCACATGCCTCGGGGTGCTCTCTCTTTATTCTTCTCCCTTCGTTCTCGGAAAAGTGTTGCCCCCCACCGATAAGGAAGTAAAGAATGGAAAGATCGAGAAATAGGGAAACAAAGAACGCAAGATCGAATAATTAATATCAGGCTTACGACTAGCGCGTATATACAAAATTATGGCGTCTTGCCACAGAACAACGTTCATCTACTCAATCCGTACAAGAAAAATTTCCCATTGTTTTAGATGTTTTACAACTCCTGTACTTTAAAATATTTGACTTTAAATACATTCTTTGTTGTTACTGTTATAACTATATTATTCTATTACTATATATTATGTAAATTGCAAATTAAATATTTGAGAGTTTTTGAACAAATATGTATTTCATTCTTCTAGAATTTACAAACAGCTCTTTTTCATGAAAAAAATTTTTTAATTTTTAAATACAGGTATTGTAAATCTTAAGAAAAATATTGAGATTTTATAAACAGTTTATGACATATTTCTACCATTTAAATATTAAGTATTAAACATTATATTTTATAAAATAAGCACTAAATAAATAGCCAGAAGAATTATAAAATCTCTACATATAAAATTATGTCAATGTGTGAATTTTCTGTTGTTGTATTTATAATTTAATAAATATGCAAAAAAGTTGATTACTGCAATATTTTGATGCATTAATAAAATCAAAATATTTTCTGTTTTTCTTTTTTTACAAGATTTTACTATTTCCATTTGAATTCAAAAAACTCATAGTCTGTACCTGCTGTGGAAAACTGGATTATGTGACTTCTTACAGAGGAATATTATTTGGCTGAAATTACTGCTGCTGCTTTTTACATTAACAAATGAATTGTTGCGAATGACATCATTGTTTAAAGTGAGATTACCATATCAGTATTAGATAGACAAAGAACTCTATAACACAATAGAAGACCTCTTCTCGCCTTTGTGTTCACAAGTTGAGTAAAGAGGATGAAGACCCTCTTTACTCAATTTGCTAATTGACTGTATTGTTGAGTTGATTTGCTTTTGAGGCATCACAATACTGTAGTGATATTTGGCATTCTTGGACATTCAGAACTATTGACATTTTGATTCGACTTTCTATTTTGAAGATGACTTGTAAAGAAGCTTATGGCTTCCTTGCAAGCCATCTGCAAAATATCTTCATATTATTTAGTGCAATTCTGATGAGTTCATCGCATTTCTGTTTATCCTGCTGTTGAACGCACAGTTTACACTTGTTAATCTCCTTAGTTCTGTGACTCTAAAATGCAAATTATGATAAAATTCAATTGACCATTACTGAGATAATATCGGCATCAAATTTTGCTTCTACTCTATATTTTACACATGAAAAGTTCCAACTACATAATGGTCTATAGAAAATACCTTCAAGTTTTTTGTTTTCGTTTACCTGCAATATGGAAACCACCGTGTCTGAAAAATGGGGAGTAAAAAAGATTCGTTTTACTAAATATTACATGTGCCAATTTAGCAAATTTAATTATCCCAGTTTAAAAGTTTGGTTAATTTTTTATCTTGAATATAAAAGCAATTGTTGAAAGCAAAGTAATTGTCTTTAATAATCGTAACAATATGATAAATTTTAATCATTATCAAAGAAAGGAATCATCCTAATTAATGTAAAGATGAGTGAAAACCTGGGCGTCACTTCGATAGCTGATCATTTTGAAGGAATCTTCAGAATTTATCCATCTATAAACCGAGCTGCACCAGACTTTTGGGGTCCCGCCGTGAATAACGGCGGCGTTAAAGAAATAAAATTATCGGATTACAATGCTAAATACTTGGTGCTGATCTTCTTTCCTAATGATTTCTCGTCGGGAATATGTCGATCGGAGATCATCGCATTTAATGACAGAGTAGAGGAATTCAAAAGGATCAGCTGCGAATTGTTAGCATGCTCTACGGGAAGTGTAACCTGCCATTGTTCTTGGATAAGTACCGAAAGAGAAAGAGGAGGATTGGGAAGAATAAACATCCCACTCTTATCCGATAAGAACTGCCGAATTTCTAGAGATTATGGAGTTTTATCCGAAGGAGAAAACATTGCGTTTAGAGGACTGTTTATCATTGATAGAGAAGGTATGGTGCGACACGTCGTCATCAATGACATGACAGTGGGCAGATCGGTGAAGGAAACGTTACGATTGCTTCGAGCTATTCAACATTGCGATGAATATGGAGAAATGTGCCCAGCGGATTGGGAATTACGTGAAGTTGACACTAGATCTACTCAAACTGACATATGACATAAATGACAAAGTTTCTTATTACGAATCGAGTGAGATCCTGAGAATCGTATTCCTGAAAAATTCATACTTTTATTTTTGCTAATTTTTCTGGTTTATTTTAGAATTTTGTTATATTAGAATACAAACTCTCAATTTTATATATACCTTTATTAAAAACTTTATAATAACGTAATAAGTTTCTAAGATCTCTGTTCGTACAGAAACACCTTCCATTATATCTCTCACTTGTCGGCTCTGAGGCACTAGGAAAGTCTTTTTCTCTATACCCATCTTGTTCCTCTATACTCTATACTCTATACTTGTTTGGCCAGGCATACAATGGGTGAGGCAGAGTGGTGAGGGACGAGACCTCTGCCTCACCCATTGTATTCGATCTCTACACCGAAAGGATAATGCCTTAACCATCCAGGCGTTATTTATATGCTCTAAAAACTGATAGAATAGCGCTGATGAACATTAGTTGGACTTCAGACTATGCACCTGGACCAAACAAACAGAAAATTATTTCTTGTACATAGCAATAGGTGATTTTTTTGCGCATTTAAGACCGTTTGCAGATATTGCGCTTTGCCCGTAGCAAACTGTATAAACGGTGGCGATTCAAACCCGGAAGCCGTTTAGCTTCCTGGCACTTTTTAATTTACGACTACACACGTGATAGAACTGTTTTAATTAACAAAATTCACAGTACACTTTGCACTTTACAATATTACTAAGTGTTTAAAACATTATTACGCAACTATTTACATTTACTAACGATTTATATCTTATTCATCATTAGCAGGAAAAATGATTTTGGAGTTACGATTCTCGATCTCGGGCTGCAATTTGAAAAAAACTGTAGACCTATCAATTCCAACTGTCGTCCGTCTCTCCTTAATCTCGAGAACGGAGTTAAACAGATGAAAGACGAGACCAGATATGGAAATATTTGGGGCAGGAGGCCCCGATTAACAATATAAGGACATTCTATGCCTAACGGAAGTTACGTTAATTCAATTCAAAAATTTCCCCAAAAGCTGTTAGATGAACGGCACGACTCTATTATTAAAGGAAAAATATGATGTACAGGGGCAAGCCAATACTGATTTGAGGGGAGAGCATATATTTTAAATGAAATAAATTAAAAATATGATTAAAAATTGTAACCCGGCTCCGGCATTTTGACGACATCACAATAAATAATTGCTCGTTTATTTGTTAAAACGGGCATGTTTAAAACCCGTGATATCGTGACATGTCGTTTTTCTCTGTTCGCTTCCTGTATTTGTTAAAAAACCTACAGGAACAGTCACACATAAAAGTATGTGAAGGTAATGACATCATTTATCTATTTACGTAATGACGAATAACGTGCAAACTGAATAAAGTCGGTTAAGGTCGCAGCAATCAGGAGTAAAATACATACCGGTAGAAGAAAACTTTTTTACATGTATTACTTTTTATAATTATAAATATGATTTTTCCAGCTGAATTTTCAGCCTCATGTATAATTTTTGGAATGAGGCCTCTCGGCCTTATGGCTAAGATCAAATATGTGGTATCTGGTTCCAACCTATCTATTGTGGGGACATTTCGGAGCACACCCTTTGATCGTGGCCATCTGGTTGGTGACTTCAGCCTTTTATGGCTTATTTTTGTAACTGCGGGCATCACTGGGGTCCCTGTTCCCAGAACCGGATCATCGCATAGACAAATGAGACAAATGTCTAGGGCCCGGTTTTTAGAAGGGACCGGTCAAACTGTCTATTTTGAAAAGATTTGTAAATAAGATACTTTACTTTTCTGTTGGACAACTGTATAATACCGGTAAAACAGATAAAATATTATATTGTTTAAATATTAACCAAAAAGGTTAAATTAAACAAGTAAAACGGCAAAACCGTATTTGGGACACGACTATGTCTCGGAGACACTACTAAACGGAATCACTTTGACGCTCAAAGCGGATCTCGTTCTCATTCTCCAATCTTCTTTGGTATCGCAGCTTTTGGGCGCGATCGTTCAAACTTCGCCGACCACCATGCATTTTCGATGAAATTAACCTATCCAATTTCGAAATTTTTTTCCGTTGTGCGTCGGCCCGGGTTGAATTTTTGTCGATGCCTAACGAAAATTTCCCGTCTTTGAAAAAAATAATCGTAGCTATTGTATCGTCCGAAATTATTATTTTTTTATTTTGCACAAACAATATACAGTTTAACCCGATTATAACGTCAAATTTTTATCGGTCCCACGATTTTACTATACTAGATAATGTTAAAAAAAAACCTACTTGTAACGACATAACATTAATGTCATATAAAGCACTCCCAAATTTACAAAATTAGATTACAAATTTTATTTAACAAAGAAAATACTACGTGTTCAGTTCTAGAGTCAGAGTCCATTTCCTAGAACGACTGTTGGTGGTACTCTCACCATCTGACTTCGGTTTGCTTGTTTGTAGAGAGAGGCGCCATTTTGTATTTTACTTTGACTCGGTTCTCGGTCCCCCGAGTACCTACAAGTCTGATTTTTTTTTTTATGCTCGCGTGATTTGGGCACTTAATACTCTGTGCCAAATTGCAACTCCTGACATATACTCCTTCATACCTCTAAGCTGGTAACACAGCAGGCAGTACGATTTTATAGACAAGACATAGTCTTGTTGACAATTAATATTTTAAGGTAATATTGTTATTGTACAACAACTTTTGTTAGACATTTAATAAAACAAATTTCAATTTTTTAAATTTATAAACAAATTGTTCAAACTTTTCTAGAAAAACTAAAATTTATTGTTGTGTATTAAATATTTTTTATTAATTATTAATAAAATTTTAAGATTTGTTTTAGTTTTTCACATTATTTAGTTTCGTTTTATTTATTGTTTTATATTTTTTGTGTGCTCTATTTCTTGTGAGAGAGGGAGGGGGCCCGATATGAAGAAAATGTCTATGGCCCCAAAGTGGATTAATCCGGCCCTGTCTGTTCCAGCTTGTCGTCTGCTGCGGTGGCTATAGTCTTTTTTTTTTTTAACTCTTTCTGCCCTGTGGGCACTAAGAGGGCCTCTTTTTGCAAGCCCATTATGGGTTCGGCCAGGCCCACAATAGGGCTGCCGGGTGGTGAGGGACGGGGCCCGACATATCCGAACGGACCACCCCCAAAAAAATCCTGGGGATTTTTCGACCCGTTCGGATCGGATCTGGCCGTTCGGCTCTGGGGGAACCCGGGTTCGCCCGGGTCCCCCCAGAGCGGTAGGCTGACACCTTGACCGCTCGGCCATCCGGCTTGCGGCGGCTATAGTAGGTAAGAGCAACCAGAGGTGGTGCTTGGCGGGATCTTCATTGATCCCTCAAAACGCAGCTCAATTTTCAGTGTTACTTTAATATTTATTACTCTGAAAACTGCCAGCAAGTTCACGATTTGGAATCGGTAAACCTATAGTTGTAATGATATTTCAGGACTGGCTTAACTTAATTGTACCATTTCTAATTGTATATATTGTACTAAAGTATACAATTTAATGGCCACAGAGGAATACAGTTAAAAAATAACTTGCCAGATATTTTAAAGATCCAATGTTTTGAATGCATTATTGACTAATTAACCCATTAACAGTATCGGCTATCCGGCACTGTTAACAAGTTTCACTTGTTATACAGGAAAAAATAAAATAAAATAAAAAATTTCTATTCTTTATCTATACAATTAATTGGTCCTTAGACAAAGAACCCATTTTTTATGGGTCATGCAGTGCTGAAGATAAATCCAGTTCTTACAATCGTAAAAGCACTCAAAGAAGCGAAACTTCTATTCATTACTAATTGTTCTTTTCTATCTAATGACGCAAATTTGACGCAATATTTTATTGATGAAAGAAAAACCTGCAAGAATTAACTTAGCGATCCAAAACAGTTCAGAAACACTAAACACAAAAATCTCTGAAGCAAAAATCTTTACTATTCCCTACTTCCATTTATATAATTCTTTTTAAAAGACTGACAATGTTGAAAGTTCGATGCGAACTGTACGTGATTCGCATACATCATGAGAGAAAAATGCGATTGTTAACACGAAAAAAAAAATACAGGAAGAGGAGAAAGAAGGAAAAAAATGACGCGACACGATATCACGGCATCCATCAATCTCACGTTTACTTTATTTTATTGTGTTCTAATACTGCTGAGAGATGAAACACGATTTCCCACTCAGGTGAGCAAAATAACATTCCTACAAACAAATTTTATGACATTTCAAAACATTTTCCTTAATTTCTCTTTTACAGTAAATTACTAAAGATACTATTGCTAAATTGGATTTCATTAAATCATTTGCAACTTCCTATGATTTATTCCTTTGAAAGCGATAAGGAGGTTGAAATTACACGTCAAGTCATTTCAGAAGAGAGTGACGAATTGATTCGTTCAATTTTAATGGAAGCATTAGACGAACAACAGACAGCGCATGAATTAGGAAGAGCGCTTATTTTTGAACGTAAGTAATCGTTACTAATTTATATTATTATATTTAAATCAAGTAACAACTTATGTAAATGAATTTTTTGTATTTTTACATAAATTGAAGATTTGAAATTACATAAATTGAAGATTTGAAAGTTATGAAAGTCAAATGTATCTTAAGCAAGTTTGCATATGTTTTTCCCTAGACTGTTTCTGCCCTATGGGTGCTAAAAGGAGTGTTTTTCGGGTTCATTGTGGGTTCGGTTCACCTTGGGCCCGAAAAATCATTCGCCTCCACCTGCCCGTAATGAGGGTGGCCGGTGATGAGGGATGATGCGCAACCTATCTGAGTCAGACTGTCCACAAAAAATTATTGGGGTTCTTTACCATTAAAATTCATATGTCTCGCATACCAGCCTGGATTCATTTCTGGGTTTTCCAAAGCAATAGGTTGACACTTTCGGTCATTCTGGCTGGCTAAGATATATTGTCTACAAATTTGTTTCTAACCTGATGCACTGTACATTGAACTGAGAGAATTGGGACGTGCAAAGCAAATTTTTAAGATAGTTTCTAAATAAGCAATACTGGTAAAAATAATGTAAGCAGCTTATGCCAGGTCCTGCTACAGATTGATGACCATGGGATTATCTTTTACATCATATATATATATATATATATATATATATATATATA
>NW_019384891.1:1055960-1107661 GCF_000671375.1 Centruroides sculpturatus
ACTAGCTGTTACCCGCGACTTCGTCAGCGGAGGTTTTGCAAGCAAACCCCATTTACATCCAATATTTCAATAACCATAGTAATTGTTATATAACACCTACCGCTGAAGAGAATTGCCGAAAATCAAACGAACTATTTTCAATTTGATCAATTTTCTGGAACGTTTACAATGGTTTTATAATCGAACCAATATGCAATAACCAATTCGAATTTAAAACGGTTCGAACATTTTTGAAATCGAAATAGATAAAAAATATTTATAACAATGTCTGAAATGTTATCAATTTAATACATCTAAATACTCAATGAAAATTAAACGTAGTTGAAAACGAAAAATCGCATTTAAAATAGTACAGTAGAAGCTGTTCTTCCGGTTAAGCCTTAATCCTCTCCCTCTCCCCCCGCGGGAGAATTTAGAAAAATCCCTTCTTAGTGTGCGTTTCCATGACGTACTTTAACTGCCTACCAAATTTCACCTCTTTAGGTTAAGCGGTTTGCTCTGGGCGATGATGAATCACTGAGTCATTCAGTCAGTCAGGACAAGCAATTTTATATATTTAGATATATAAATTAATAAACAACACAAATAAATTTACTTAATAAAATTTTGGTAGTGACTTTTGACATGCCTAGTGTTCTCCAATGTCATCAAATTAATCATTATTCTTCAAAGGTAAGTAGAGAATATTCAAAGTCTTCGTTTTTAAATCTTAATTGATGCAAAATGATCACCGACTTCATTAAAATTCATATGTCTCGCATACCTGCATTCAATTGAAAGTATTTGTCAAATATTGTTTGGTTCATAGTTGAGTATGCATAAGAAATTTTATCATCAATATCAGTTTGAAGATTCTATTTCTTTGTGTCAAAGATTTTTCAATCTGCTTTCACATGAAGCAATATACACACACACAAACAAAAAAATATAGGGACAAGTTTGGCAGAGATCTGCAAAATCCCCATTCACAATAAATTCAAGAAAATTAAATGTTGTCCATTTTTTTCTCTTAAACATTAATTTTGGCAGTTTCCAAATGCCTTTGCTGCTGTTCAATTTCTAAACGAATATCTTCATCAGAGAATTTATTAAAAATCTTAGTAAAATTTGGAATAGACACTCTACAGTAGTGAAACTACAACACCATAAAAGAAAAGCTGTTAAAAGTGTATATGTATTTATATTTACATAGTTATATACAGATAATGAAATTAATAGTTAAACATTTGTAGTATTTGTTATTTTTATTTTACAGAAAAATATATTAATTTTTCAATTCGATCAGCTGACGGAAGACAACAAGTTACAAGTTGCGCCATTCAAAGATGTCCTATATTTAATTCCTTTTTTGAAACTGCTTCTACTCTCTTAACTTTGAACAGGTATCTTATATCATTTTTCTTTCTAATAACAATTTATTTAAAAAAATGAAAATTGTTTTTCAATGAAATAGTTCATGTTGAAATAAACAATATCAAAATCAAACAAAAATGTCAGTATAAGGATTCTTTTTTATTTTTGAATCTTCCATTTGGGCAGTATGAAGATTTTTTCCCATATCAATTGTGAGTTTGGCTAGGTCCACAATTGGGACAGCCAGGTAGTGAGAGACAGAGCCCGACATATTCAGGGTAGATCACCCCAAAAAAAATTCTTGGTGTTGTCCACCCAGATTCAATCCTGAGTTCCTCAGGGCAGTAAGGATGATGTCTTAACATAATCATATATAATTATTTTTAAAATTTATTTGCAGAATAAATGTTGCTTCTGTTACAAATAATACTACAATAAAGAAACTAAAACAGGTTTCATGTAGTAAGAAAACTATTAAATGCACAGATAGAAAATATAGAAGAATAGATGGAAAGTGTAATAATCTTATTGATCCGTACGAAGGAAGTGCTTCTTCTTGTCATTTAAGATTCATTCCACCTTCTTATGATGATGGTAAAGTTATTAATGAAATTAATTAATACAGTAGATTAATGTTTTAAAAATACCCAATTTATTTTTAATTTAGGTGTTAAAAAATTGAGAAACAGAAGTTTTAATGGTGATTCACTTCCAGAGCCTAGACAAATAAGTATTGCTTTGACTCGAAACAGATGTAGACGTTCTTCTAATATAAGTAATATTTTCCAGGCGTTTGGACAGTTTATAGCACACGACATGAGCCTTTCTGCTCAAACTAGTTTGAGTAATGGTTTAGAATTATTTTATTATTATTATTATTATTATATTTGTACTATGAAAATTGATATACTTCATTAACTATATAATTTAATAGAGGGTAAACCTCTTCAATGTTGCCCTAATGGAAGTAAGAAACATCCTGAATGCTTTCCCATACGAATCCAATCTAAGGATCCTGATTTTTCATCCAGTTGTTTGAATTTTGTGCGAAGTCAACCATGCAATTCTTGTTCCTTTGGTAAAGAGAGCAGAAGACTTAAGATAATTTTTGACATAAATGTATAAATATAATAATATTAACTAATAACTAATAATTTAGTTAGAGAACAAGTGAACTTGAATACTCCTACTTTAGACTGTTCACATATTTATGGAATAAAGAAGAAGCAATTAGCAAGTTTGAGAAGAACTAATGGTAAATTTTCTCAACTATTATTTTATTAAAGAAATTTGTTAATTTTTTAATGTGTTTATTTGGTGTTACATAGCAAATACATTATATTTCTTTAATGTACTAGAAATGATTACCATTACAATCCATGGCTTTTACAAACTGCCAAATTTTATATGTAAAAGTGGAAGGCAGCTTTTCTCCAAGGGGGAAAAAATGGCTCATTTACTATATTCATCTCTCCACAGTGAAGGCTTTTCTTTTTGGTCATTGTTGTTTAGATATTGTGTTTATAGTTCCTATTATACCACAGCACAGGAAGCAGCAGAACTTAGTTAAATTATTGGAACTATAGCTAAGCTTTACAATCACTTTTAATTCATCATAAATANATATAATAATATTAACTAATAACTAATAATTTAGTTAGAGAACAAGTGAACTTGAATACTCCTACTTTAGACTGTTCACATATTTATGGAATAAAGAAGAAGCAATTAGCAAGTTTGAGAAGAACTAATGGTAAATTTTCTCAACTATTATTTTATTAAAGAAATTTGTTAATTTTTTAATGTGTTTATTTGGTGTTACATAGCAAATACATTATATTTCTTTAATGTACTAGAAATGATTACCATTACAATCCATGGCTTTTACAAACTGCCAAATTTTATATGTAAAAGTGGAAGGCAGCTTTTCTCCAAGGGGGAAAAAATGGCTCATTTACTATATTCATCTCTCCACAGTGAAGGCTTTTCTTTTTGGTCATTGTTGTTTAGATATTGTGTTTATAGTTCCTATTATACCACAGCACAGGAAGCAGCAGAACTTAGTTAAATTATTGGAACTATAGCTAAGCTTTACAATCACTTTTAATTCATCATAAATATGCTTTCGTATGATACCTTGAAGTCTTACTGTATTACTTAAATAATGATTGTGATTAATCAGAGTGATTTCTGGCATAATTACAGATAAAGGGATCAATCTGTTATAAATAAATGGAACCAGACAGAAAAATTCTGAGTTCAGATTTGGAATCAGTGCATTGGAATAAGCAGAAAACAATCAAATTTGTTAATTTAACAAAGCCACATTCGACCAGTGTTAAGATTGTGGCATAATTGTCTACATTTAAGCCAAGTTCAGATATATTATTAAATAAATTAGCCTTTAAATAGCCCAAAAAATAATTAGCAGCTTAGATTTAACTACAAAGGATAATTCAAGTCACCTGTACAAGTACGGGAATGATTTATGTGAAGGTCCCAGGCACTCACAGTTGTGGATTCTACTAAAACATCTACTTTAAATTTATACTATATTTATAGTCTGCTCTATTTGGTTTCCTGAATCATTCTTTTCTTATCTTCATTTTTATTACTTTCTTTTTTGTGGAGGACCATGGACCCAGAATGTCAATCCATAAATTCAGTCCTGTATTTAAGCACTAAAAATAAAACCAAACAAAAATACATATAAGGAATTCAAAAAGTCCTAAACTTATCCTCTCTTGCACTCTTTTAGAAGATCAAAAATTTTTGGTACCCTCCTCTACATTTCAATAACATATTTAACAATTGATTTTATCTTAAGTAAATTCAGATATGGCCCTGACAAGTCAACTGAATCACGCTGTTTATAACACAAAACAACACATTAAATAATCACCCAAAATTTGAATAAGACTTTCATTCATTGAAGATTTCATGAAATTAAAAAGCAATATATAAATTTCAGGTAAGATGTTAGTTAAATCATATCGGAGAGGTGTTTTTCCACCACCTAGCAAGAATCAAAAAACAGATCAATGCAGTGTACCAAAGAAAGGAATAATATGTCCATTAACTGGTAATTTTTAGAAATTTTATTGTAATTGAGATTATTTTCTAAATCTTTAATATCAATTTCCAGTGACGTGCCGTCATTAGAAGCGGTGGAAGCGCCGCTTCCCTTGAATTTTATAAAAAATAAATACATATTAATTTTAATTTTACGAAAATAATCGCGCAATATTTTATTATAACCGCATTATGTATCTTATTACAAATTTCTATACTATACGTGAAAAAAAAAATAAGATTGCTATTGTATACTCGAATATTAATGGCAGATTGGAATCTCTGTATTGTCAGATTCCAAAAAGCCAGATTCGCGCACGCGCTTTACAGAGCACCAACCTCACCCGGTTCAGCCGGTGGAAGCCTACGACCTTGGATTGATGCTACACATTCCAACGCTTCCAATTCTATCTGGGACCGGTTCCGGGCCGTTAGCCGCCCGCCCACTAGATATTTGGCCGATTACGTGAATAACGAGTAGATTTATAACTTAACCCAATCGATAAGAATTTACTGGTACGTTTTTATGATAGTTCTGTATAGTTGATGGGGAGTTAAAAAATCCGTTAAAATATTTTATATATTTATTCCGCTCTCCGTTTTTATATTACTCACGGATTTCGATGTTAAACCAGCGATATTACGATTTCGTACGTCCCATCTTTAAGTGGATGTAGAAAAAAACGTGTACAATTCTTGTATAATGTTAAAAAATTAATTGTTACTTTGACAGCACCATTTACAACTAAATTTAATGAATGAGGGAGATGCACCAGGTACAGAAAAAGCTCTAGAATTTATTTTCCTTAAATTTACGATTTATGTATCCGTTTGTCGTAAAAATTTGTCTTTCCACTTTTTCCCGAGACTACAGATATTCGAGTACAAATTAACCGGTTTCGACTTATTTCTACTTAAGAAGTAGTTAAATAATTAAGCGATCAGGGAATTGGGGACGTAAACAAAACCCTGACGAAAGAGCCGGAATATTACTTAAACAAAAGCTTAACCGAACCAATCTCTAGCCGAGTACAGCGGGGACTGATTTCTTCGAAATACTGTATTAGATGTAATGAAGACAGAAATTTTTCCAGTTCGACGAGAGTGACCGAAAAGTTGTAAATTTTGGAAATTTCCGTGGACGACACCTGGTCCTAAAACGAATTAGTTAGAAAACAAATGACTATTAAGTTTAACATATTTAGATTTTTACAGCTATGGTGAAAAACGTTTAAAATCTACAACAGCCTCGTCGCGTCCTATGAGATACACTAGTGATGCGACAAAAGAGGTATTTGACATTGACCGGTATCGGCACCCTGGGGATTTGGCAGTCCGCGTGTATGCTCGTGTATGCAACCGTCTTCGATTCTATCCATTAGCCACTCGTAGGGAGCTATTTGACTAAGTGCATTGTTTTAAGATATAAAAAGTAAAGAATATTTTGTTATTTTTATGTACGTTTCTTTGCAAAGCTATATTTAATTATAACTTTCTTTAAAAGTATATTCGCACAATTGAAGAATATTTTGTACCGGGTATGTACCAGTACATCCACTACATATTTTATTTCACCGAGTAAGTTTTTATTATTTTATTTATAATTTTAGCCCTTATATCGTGGCTAGCGATTCGGAATGTAATTGTGATATTAAAAATGCATTTAGAAAAGTCAACGCTTTTTACCGGCTTATCGAATAAATGATACGAATAGACCCTAGACCGTCACTGACGCGCAATTGACTGATTGCCCCTGGATGTCGGCTTCTTACAGAAACACAGCTTCCCTATTATCAAATGTCACCGCACGCCCCTGTCAATTTCATTCAATCAACTATAAATTTAACTTGTAGGAAGTTAATTTAAGATAAGAATCCAGCTATATTTGATTATACAGCTATAACATGGCTAATTAATTATACAATAACCTGAATTATACAAACCAAACCAAACTCAATATATGTTAATTATTTTCTTTTATATGCAATTAAGCTGATTGCAAATCATGATTTTAGAAAATACTGTATTAAATAAATAAATACCAGTAAATACTAAATTTTTTTACATTTTCAATTAATTGTGTCTTAATTTATTTTCAGGTGATATAAGAAGTAATGAAAATCCACTGTTATTAAGTTTTCATACAATATTTTTGAGATTACATAATATAATAGCTAATAGATTAAGATTCATTAATTCACGTTGGAATGGTGAGACAATTTTTCAAGAATCAAGGTATTTTTAAAAGTTATTTTAATATACTAAATCTTCATAAGTTTCAACTATATTTGATTTATATTATTAGAAAAATGTTTAAGAATGTAAAATAACAACTTATTTAAGCTAAAATTATTCTGAAATACCTTTTATCAATATAAAAAATGATGCTAAACTTGTATAATTCCCGGTGTTAGAACACAGCACCGTGCACAGTAATCAACGGAATTGGTTAGGAAATTCTGGATCACCCAACCTACAGTCTGAATAGGTCACTGTGCAATTATCACCTATATGGTCCTTGAAAGAAATTTTGGAATACAGAAGTTTTCATCCAGAATATTGAAGTTAGAGCCAAAGCATGACAAATCTCTAATACCAGCCAAACAATGTCTATTCTGCAGGTCTATACCTTCAGAAAAGAATTTTTCGGTTGCCACTGTCGTCCCTTCATTGGATAAAATGACAGAAGGAATGTCAGCATGCAAAGGGGAGTATAATTGAAGAGCTTATTTCTAAAGTGATGTATCACTAGGAAATACAAATTTCCAAAAACTGAAAATTTTAAATAATTGCTTTAAATGTTAAGGTAAAAACTTAATTATTGTACAGAGCTTTATTTTTATATTCAGAATATAGTTTAACAGTGAAAAAAATCCTGAGCCAAAGGAAATGATAGTTTTGATACTTCAAATCATGGACTTACACCACTTTGGAACAAAATTGCAGCATTTAAATGGATAATGTAATAAAAACAATACATTGCCAAAACCTTTTAATATATAAAAGCAAAAGAGATGATAAATAAAAACGGTGTTTAAAAAACTATACTAATCACAAAAGAAAAACAAAAACTTAATGATTACATAAAATTAAAAAACCTCATATTATAATTGTTCTGTCATAGTACCTATTTAGAATCAATAACTTTCTAAACAAGAAAACACTTTTATAAAATGTCATTGCAGTATGCCCATCATTTATTCCCAATTTATTTAAAAGTTTCTTCACATCATCTATCTTTTCCTTCTTAAGTTTATTCTCCAATGATAACAAATCAACAAATAGATAAGAGCAATTTTTACCTCTTTTTAACATTCTATGTTTGCATATCCCCCAATCTATCAGTATAGTGGTGTTTGCAACAAACATATTTAGAGTTTATTCTGATTACTTTCATTTCAGATATTTTAAAATAATTTTTCACTTAATATGTGAATGAATTGCAAAATTGCAAGTTTCCAATTACCAAGAACATGTATTTGTCCTATATGCTCAAAAATTTTATTGTAGTCTTCTGGTAAAAGTAGTTAAGTTTCTCTTAACATTTTTTCCACCCTTCCAAAGGCCCTATATCTACGAGTGGATAATTGTGACCCTGCATCGGATATGTAATCTCAAAAATTGCACTAAACATATCTGAAAGTTTATTTAGCATTACTAATAATGTTTAATTTTTGTTTTGTGCACTGCATCCATCACAAAACAAATTAATTTTCTTGATTTTTGGATTTTCCTTACGAAAATTTCTACAAAATAAGGATGCAACCTCTTTCTAGCATATCGACTAAATATTTTTTGAACTTCTTCAGAAAATGTGGCCATTATCAAAGAAAAATTAAGAAAGCAATTAAACACAATAGCACTGTACTTCAGAAAGCAGTCATTACTGTGAAATAGTAATGTGACCAATGTACACTTTGTAATTGGCTGTTATGGAAATGCAACAGTTTGGAAATAAATACAAAACAAAAAACGTCACATTTGAAAAGGAAAACCAATTTTTTGATACATTTTAACAGAAAAAACACCTGTTTCAGAAAAAAAAACATTGTAGTACTATAGAGAAGCATATTATCAATGTGTTGGTGCTATGAACAAAAACTAAATAAAAAAATGGCGATATGTCACTTTGGAATTAAACTCTTCAATTAGAGGAAGAAACATAAAATGAAATTATGTAATATATACAGTTCCATCACCATTACTAAAATTTCAGATGGAATTTGAATTATAAATATAAATAAAATAAAATAATTTATTTCAGAAATTAATTTCAAGAAATTAACCAAATTTAAATGTGGATTTTAAGAAAAAATTTAATAGTTGTTAATAGAACATTTAAAATGTATAATTCAAACTAAATTGCTTTTTTCTGGAGTGAAAATCTTCAATAATTTGAGAGTTTTTGCATTTTACACTCATTCTCAGGAGCATGACACCTAAACATAGATGTATAACCTAAAAACTTAAAACTTTTTAGGTTATACATCCACATTACTTTTGCTGTTATCTTATTAAAAGAAAAATAAAGCCATCAAAACTCTGTTTGGAAATCTTTTGTCAGTGAAACACTTCTATAGAATCCATTTATTTGGTGTTTTTTAGAATATAACCATAGATTTTGATAATTAATATACTTATTAATAACATATATTATTCTTTAGGAGACTTGTCATTGCTATTTTTCAACACATTGTTTATTGTGAATATCTCCCAGTTCTCTTTGGATCTGAAATTTCAAAGAAGAATCATCTTTGTGACAAGAAATCTTTTTATAATAGAAATGCCCGCTTGGGAACATGGAACGAGTGGGCCGCCGCAATGTTTCGGATAGGACATCCTACCGTACCAGATTACATAAAAACGGTTTCAAGAAAAGGAAGAACGAAAATGATTCCTTTAAAAAAATTATATTTTAATTTTCCATATCTGAGAAATAACTTGGATAATGTAATTAGAGGAGCTACATCACAGAATCAAATATCGTTTGATCGATGTATGAGTAAATCCGTTACAAAGTTTCTTTATACAATAAATGAAGAATCCCCAACAATAGATCTTGCTTCTATAAATATACAAAGAGGAAGAGATCATGGAATACCACCTTACAAAAGATATTTTATTAAAGCAAATCCTAATAAATCTGCTCTAAATTTCAAAGAATTACTTAAAACAGGCTTATTTTATAAAAGCTGCATTAATAAAATTTCAAAAATATATAGGTTAGTAAACAACTTTTTATATATAATGAAAATTTCAATACAATTAAAATGAATAATTATTTAAATTTAATTTTAGATCTCTTGAAGACGTAGACCTTTTTGTAGGATTAATGTGTGAAAAGCCAATATCTGGTGGTGTGATAGGGCCAACTGCAGTACATTTTAACATGATGCAGTTTCAAAATTTGAGAGCAAAAGACAGATATTTTTATACTGCTGAAGGTCAAACAGGATCTTTTGAAAAAGGTGTATATCATGTAAATTAATAATCTATAAAAAAAATCCAATATGAACAGTAGTGTTTGCAGGTAACCAGGCCCACTTTGTAAATAAATAAATGAAAAAAAAAACCAAATAAATACAGGAAAAATATTTGAATATAACAAACACTTTTATATATATGTGTATAAGTTAAAACTTCATCTACAGTGCAAGTGACTGCTCCACAGTGGAACAGGATTGTATGTTTCCACTTTCTAATTCAGATCCCCCTCTAATATCAGTTCTAATTATGCTACTGAATATCAGTAACAAAATAATATGGTAATAATTAATTCCGTTAGAGCTTAAATTTTTGTATTATGCATATAAGAATATACACAATGCAAAAAATATTAGAATCTTTATTTTTAACTTGATAAAATGTTTAATTTCTCTTTCTTAACTTTTTCCAAGTAATAACAATTTAGTATATCTGTCAATATTGGATACAACAGTTAAGGCATCCTTAGACATTCAACATAATTGACAAGTTTTCAATATTTAGATATTGATAATATCTGATCGTATCACTATGCAACTGCCTAGACACTAGAGTCAAAATATTGTATTCTAGTCAGTCTTTTGAGCAAATGAACAATGGGATGACAGACTACTGCACATGTGCTTTTGTGGCTATCATTCTTATAATATAACGTGAGCATACAGATGTTTAATGTTTCAATTGATCAATATCAACCTGCTGTGTCAACTATTATTTTGTCACTAATCAAAATCAAGCCTAGCAATATATGCACCTAGAGGTCAAATCTTTTAATTGTCAATAACCTGAAATAATAACCTTATCAATTATATTAAACATCTATGGATATCTTTGTATTTTAGATATATTGGATATATTTTGTTTCGGAAGATAATGCTATGATTTGTAATGATTTAGCTATAGTGAAAAATTTTCTTATTGTGGATTATAAGTCCAGAAATAATCTAGATTGGTTATAAAGTCATTATGCATGCTCCTCTCTACTCTTTATACATTAATTTTTCCAGCATTCTTTTGGATATTTTCTTCCATGTTGGTCTGATGATTAGTTTTAGATTTTCAACATTTTTATGGAGAGCTGAAAAATTTTTGCTTTCATAATACCCTTAAGTGAATTATCATATATTGTTAATTCTGGAATTCAAGAAAGCCATATTACATCAGATTCATGTCTATCTACTGAATTTATCATTTAAAAATATTCTCTAATTCGAAACTCTGAAACATAATTGCATTTACAGAGAATTTTGGATACTCCATAAATGAAAGGATATCAAAACTGAAAACTTGTGTATACATGAGGAAACATGTCACAAAATATAAGTTTAAACTGACATTGATGACAGTCAAAGACTCTATTGGGATGAATCATCACAATAGAGTCTTTGAGAATTGGGAACTGTTAAATCATCCATTACAAGATGGACGGTTTAACAGGAGACTGACATATATTGGATTCACATACAGATCTCTCCAAGCCAGGTTACACAACCACAAATATGATGTAGCAAAGGAAATTGTTAATACTACTTTGGCCCGTTATGCCGCCGAACTGGGGGTTCCCCTGTTGGGATGAGGTTGTCATAAATGAACATTAATAATAAAATAACACAAAAATACAAATATTGTAATAATAAACAACGAAAAAATGATCATTTGAATAAAGATAGCCAAAAAGGCATTATATGAATTGAAGAATGATTGAATAATTACAACAAAAATTCTTATATTTCTTATTTATATGATTCATCATCAGCCCATTTAATAACAATACAGTAAGACCCCACTTAATGCGAGGGATGTGTTCCTCGCATTAGATGACAAAGCGCTAAGCGAAACAGCGTTAAATGAGACCATTTTAACATAGAGTAAATAGGGATAGGGGATTACGTGACCGAAAATAAAAAAGAAATTTTACTTTAATTTTAAGTTATTTTTATATTAATTTGTATAATAATATATGTTAAATAACACACAAACATATGCATACAAAAATGTATAATAATATATTAATTAGTTCATTTTTTCTATATTATTAATTCATTTTTTGTGATTAAGGTCCTGACTTTTCTGAAGTTCTTGTTTTTTTTCAATAAAGTCATGAAGTTTCATTTATCGCTTTTTTCTCTTTTTTAAGCAAATGTCGGGTAGCAGAAGATCGCATCCAAAATGACTCATTTTGCTTTTGCACTCCTTTCAAAATCTAGATCCTTTGCTACAAATTGATCAACAATTTCAGATATCGTTACCAAACTTTTACTAAGGAAATCTGTAGAGATATTTTTTGGGTTCTTCACTTTCAGAAACTCTGTTTTCCAATTCTACATGAATTCCTTGTTCTGCCAGTTCTTGGAGTCATCATTGGTAAGGCTCTTACCAGAAACCTGCAGTATCTCCCCAATATCCTGCTCATCTACATCTCATGTATCGATTAAGTTGACAATTTTGTCAATCTAACGATACAGCTATAGGCTCTTCTTGATGAGAATTCTTGGATACCTTCAGCCATAACTTCTGCCACACTCCGTTCATGCATTTATAAGTTAATTCTTGCCAAGCCAAGTCACTATTTCCTACGGCATCCATGATGTTATATTTTTTCCAAAATTGTACAAAACAAACATCAATTTAAGGGAAGTACAGCACTACAACGAATTGCCACCTTTTGCTGATTGGTTCATGTTTGGGAATAATTGTATTATATACGAATCAATGAAATACTGCATTAATTTGAATCAGCATAAATTTTGAGCGTTTTTTTAGGCATCAAGCAGACCGCGTTAAATTGAATCAGCGTTAAGCGGGGTCTTACTGTATTTCAGTAGTAGAGAATGGTACTAAATGCCATTCTCCACTACTCTAATAATCTTAATTGAAAATGTATCATTTATTTTCCACTTTTTCTATGATGAAGGATCCTCTATGTCATTTTCAATTACAATTCCTAGATTTCAATCATTAAAACTGCTGCTAAATGATCCCTATAAAGTTTCTTAGATAGAAAAAGTCCTATGTGACATATAAGAAAATATGTGCCACTTTAGTAACAATAAATTAATCCATCAAAATAAATCAACATATTTTCTAGAGATGTAATTTGCAACCTAGCAGTAAGCAATTCTGAATTAGTAGTGTATGGTAGATTCATAAGTTTAATGTACAATATTCATCTAATTCTTCAAATTAATTGATCACAGTCACATTGTATTACATGTGCTTGATTGACATGCTTATATCAATCAAACACATGTAATACAATGTGACTGTAAATGCTATGGAACAAACTATTTAATATTTAAATAAAGACAAGCATTTTTTGAGATTTGTATGTTCCGTGGTGATCATTTCAAATGCTTTTTTGGTTTTGTACTAGCTTTAAAGAATATTAAAAGATGTTTATATATGATTATTATTATTGTTACATATACAACATATCAATTATAAAAAAATAATCTAAATTAGGTAACACTATCAATGTTTCTAGAAAGAGTTTTACTGACAGGTAAGTGATTATATTACAAGTAAAAAATAGAAACAAGATAATTAGATTCAAGTAATTCTTTAAAAATTTAAGTTTTTTGAAGTATACAATTTTTGATTTTATTTATATTTTTCATTAATTTAGAAATTTTCCAACAGAACAATTGGATGCAATTATGAACACCACTCTTTCAACTGTTATATGTCTTTGTACAAATGTAACTAGGGTGCCGATTAACATGATGATTACAGGGTAAGTATATTTTTATTTTATATCTGTTATTTATAGTATTATTGGATATGACTGGTATTGCTTGGGAAAAAAATAACAAAAAACATTAAAAATGAAAACCATATTATTAATTAAGAGTTTGGTTATTTTAGTTTGCCATTGTGATACTTTGGATGGTATGGAATGGCACAATTTTATTACTCACATGGACAAAAACCTTGTTTTTCAACAGAAAATTGTTGTCGTCTTCTGCCTGCATGAGAATATAATTCAAGACAACCAAATTTTTTTCTAATATTAACTTTAATTTCCCATTCAGAGCTAAATATGAAATGGTAATTGACCAAACAGTTTTCCTGAAAAATGGACCAAATATTTAATCATGACACATTCAAAAACAATAAAAACATATATTCTGCTTGCTGGTAACTTTGTATTAAGTAATTTTTCTATTTGAATACCACTATCCTGCTAGACAGATAGAAAGAGTAAGTATAAACAAAATATTTTCAGATTTACAACTGAATACATAATGAAGTGAAGTTCTTATGTATGGTGGCTTTTGTCTCATCCTGTAATATAAATATCTCAAAGTTAGCTGTTTGCTTTAATATAGTTCTTCATTAAACTGTTTATACGAGCTGTCCATAAATTATGTTCACATTTTTCTTGAAATTTTTACTCCCTCTTCCCCCATTGTCCCAGTTTGTCCAAGTTTCTGTAATTCCTCCCCTCTTCAGATGCCAAACAAAACTCAATCCTCCTCAAAATCTTTATCACTTTATGAATAATAAAATGTATAAACTGTGTAAAATTTAATGTAATAAAATAATGTCCATTGAAGTTTAACCCTTCCCCCTCTCTTCTAGTGTAACAACATTTATGGACAGCCCCATATTGTTTACTCAGAATTAACATCAAACTTGTTTGTAAAGATGTTTGACATAGAAATTCACATAACTTCCAAATAAAAATGTTTATATTTTTATTACATACAAGTAAATTATGTTAAATCATTAATTATAAGTCCTTTATATTTTAACAGTAGTCCTGTGATATCTTGCAAGAATATACCTAAACTTCACTTAGAAGCATGGAAAGAGAGGAAATAAAAGTGTATTCATTTTTGATAAAATTATTTTAAAATAATTTTATTTAAGTACAATTTTCACTATTTTTTATAATTTTTATTTACCATTATTTAAATTTCAATGTAATATAATCATCACTTAAAACTTTTCCTGTATAATTAGATTAAAATTCTCAAATCTTTGTCACATATTTATGATAATAGTAGTACTATTATCAATTTATTAACTGCTGGAATTATTAACAAAATGTATTATAGTTAACCTTTTCCAGCTGTATAACATTCCTTGTACTGTATATCAAATTATACTCTAAACCAGGATGGTGAACCTTTTTGAGTCTGCATGCCATGTAGTAAGCATACTTATCTTTATAAATGTTTATGCATGTCAAAGTTCCAGACTTTGAATAATGATATTAAAAGTAATGAAATGAATGTGCTTTAATTAGAATAAATGTAAAAAAGTTGATAGAAAAAGATAGGCAAATCATAATAAGTTACGTGCCATGTGTTCACCACCCTTGCTCTAAACAAATGTTTTTGACTCTGTTTAGGGACTGCTTCAGGCTTACATTCAAAGAAAAACAAGAGCAAGCTGAGAATTCTATTTCTTCATATATACAATAATTATGTAGCTATATTTAAAAGACTATTGCACCACAGATCGTAGATTGACACAAGCAGAATAAAGAATATCAGTGTGTCAACCTGCAACCTATGGTGCAATTGTCCTTTAATATAACCAAATTGTTATTGTATACACAAAGAAATAAACTATACAATGAAAAGGCTTACTGTATGAGAATTCTGTGTTTTAAATATACTCTTTTATATCACTGTTTCCAGAACTTACCTCTAATCAATTAATGTTTTGGCTCATTTTGATGCTTCATATTGCACCGATATAAAGATATTTTAACATGCTGAGAAACTTGTAACGGGTTTATTTTAATAGGTAACAATTTGTATCATATATTACAATAAAAAATTATTCAATCTGTTTTTAAATGTCTAGGATCTAAACTTCAATACATACTTTATTAGCAGTTAGTTTTGCTGTTTTACATATTATTGATGGAACTGTACTCAATATTACGGAGTCTTTTCTGCACAAGCTCCAAACACAGAAATTTAAATGCAAAACATAATAAATCTGAAAAAATAATAGATATTATAATTGAACATATATATGTTTTCAACATAATAAAGTATCTCTTAGTATCTGTGAAGCAGAAAAAAATTCATATCATCAATACTTTTGTAATCAGATATATAAGGACTCAGCTTAAGGTGAGCAGATGAGAACCTAGATTATTGGGCTGCAATTTTCAAATTGCAGCCCAATAAATTCCTATTGGTATCTGTCTAGCCTTCCTTAATCTCAAAATGAAAGTCAATACCAGATAGGGAGCAGAATGCCCCGATTAACTATATGCAAAATTCTGGTGTGGACCTGAAGTCATGTGATTTCAATTCAAAACTTTTCTCCAGAATGGAATTAGATAGATAACTGGTATAACTTTTTTGTTATCAGGAAAAGTATGATGTACAGGGCAAGACACTGCTAAAATCAAGAGCATATATTTTAAATAGTAACAATGCCAGGCTGCAACTTTTAATGTCATAATAACTTTTGCTTATTATTGCATGTGTTCCTGAGATGTGTTCATTGAAGAAGGAAGGAAAAAAATACATCAGTACACAACAAAATTTGTATTTGTTCATTTATTATTATAATAAAATACTGCATGATATGATAATTACAAATAATGGAATGTATATTTACAATGTAATTTTATTATAAAATTACATATAATAGAATAAATTATCAAATTACTGACAATGCCAAAGTTCTTTAAAAATATTACAATATTGCATTATAAAATAAATTTCAACTGGTTTATTATAAACAGGTTATTTATATATACAATAAAAATTCATTTACAATAATATGAATTATACTTATCTATACATTTCTGTTTGTATCCTTGTTTATATTCTATCTAGAAAAAAGAAGCAAGTCCACCAATCGAGATAAAATAACCAAGCTAGATAATGTTCTTTTTTAAACTTTGGTTATGTTATGTTAAGAACCCTTCCCTGGATACTTTGTCTATATTGGTGTATTAATAATAGACAATAAAAAAAACCTATTATTATTGTAAACATGCTGAATAGGGACCTTCAGGTCAAAAATGCAAAAACAGAGTGTACAGGTAAAAATAAAGATATTTTGTTTTGACTTTTTGACTAAGATTGCCTCTATTTGCTAACCGAAACTACACCAGTGTAATAAGTCCTATTAATAAACAAGGACCAAAGTAGACAAAGATACAAACAGAAATTGATAACAGTAAGGACATAGAGGCAAAAAGAATTTACACTTATATATTAGATTGAAAATATATTCCTAAATTCTAGATAATTAATTAATTTATCCTTTTTTATTAAAAATGGCAAAATGAGTATCTTGTTAATTTTACTCAACTGCATAAAATAAATAATGCAATTCTCTAAAGCAGCAATTCCCAACCTCATCCCCCATTCACAAAAAGAAATTTTTATGTCTCTAAACATAAATTGAAGACATTTAAATATCATCATCGAGTGATCTTAAAAAGTATTATTTATTTATTTTAAGATTATAAATAATACTTTTTGTTATATAATTTATATAATTAAATACAGTGACGAAAAAGTTGTAAATAGTACTCGTACAAAATTTACTACTTTTGTTGTCCAGAAGTATATGTTTTCTTCTTCAACTTCTTGGCCTAATCTTGTATAAAATCATCTGATAATGCAAAATGTATCCCAAAATTGTATAGGACTCTTCTGTACTATAATGACAAGTCTCCACAATGCTGTAGCTTATCCACAGGAATTGTCATTAGCAGTACATTCCAATTAACTCAATATATTGCAATAACAAAATATAGAAAATTTTGAATGTTTATATTCAAATTTAGTTTAAATTTGAAAAATTTCCAATTTAAATTTACATTTAGCAACCATTGAAAACTTCTTTTGCTTGCTCTAGTGCTGGGTTTCTTAACTTTTTTTGTTCCTCGAACCCCTTTACCAGTCAGATGAATGTCACAGACCCTTTGATAATATTTTTAATGCATAAAATAAAATTACAAAAGAAACTGATTAGGTAGAAATGCTTTTATTAAAATAAAAAAACATAAGAAAGCTCATATATTACTACATCATAACACAATAATTAACAATTTCACACAGTAACACAAAATTAAAATAAGTTGATTTTTACCCTTCCAAGCCCCTAGATCCCTGGTTTAAAACTGCTGCTCTAGAGAGTAAACAGAGATTAGGAAGTACTGCTCTAAGGAACTGATAAAAAGTTTAACAAGATTTTTGTACATAAATCTATAACAAAGTCAAATATTTGATTATTACAATAATTTACAATTCTTCTTATAAAAATTGCTGCAAAATAGCATCTAATTACCAGAAAAATTTGTACACATATAGCATAATTAATAGCATTATTAATTAAAAAGTCATATTTCAAATTTGTGTCTTCATAAATATTTCTTTATCTGTACAGTTTATAATGACGATGGCAATGTGGTAATCTAATTGCATGGCTGACAAACAAAAATAATGAGGAGTGTCATTTTTATAATTTACTTAAGTTATTTCCTAAAGAACAAAGTTTCCCTAAAAAGTCTTACAGAGACCCACATATGGTTCTAGGCAGAAGAGAAGACTTATGGCAACCAGGACTGATTAACATCAAAAAATTGGTCTAATAATACCTGTAATGGCAGTTGACTAGATGTTGGGTGAGAAAAGTCTGGTATAACTAACTTGATCCAATGATCTTTAAGAGACTAAAGGTGAAGAAAATAAGTCAGTTTCTAAAGAAATTGTTAAAATTTTAAACTAGTAAGAGAATTTTGAGATTTTTTTTTTGTAATTAACAGTGTTAAACTCTTAAATCAATTGTCTGTGATAAAACATAAGTGAGTATAAAAAACTTTAGCAATGATAAAGATTAAATGGCCAAGAAGTCGTTCAAGTTATAAAAAGAAACTGGCTCTTTTTGCTTTATTGGTCATTATCCAAATTCAGCTTTACAGGAAGAGACAGAAGGTTTTTGCATTGTTTCTGGATGTTTAGAAGGCATATGATGCAGTTAATATTACAGACTTGCAAAATAAAATGCAATATTATCTGGCTGAGACTTCAATGGTGGAAATAATTGGTTCATTATTTGGTCACTATGAAGCGATTATTAAACAGGATAGTAAGCAGTAGACACCTTTTAAGATAGACCGTGGGTTATTGCAGGAAGACCCGTGGTCTCCTCATCTTTTCAATTTCTACACTTTTGATATAAATAACTGTTTTGATAGAGACGACAATGGGTTTACGATTAATAATAATATTGTTCATTCAATCATCTATGCAGATGACATCGTAATAATTACTCCCACTGCAGCTGCTCTACAGAGGAAAATTCAGTCAATAATGTCATATTTTAAGAAGTTAAAATTAAAAATCAATCCAAATAAATCATTTATAATAGTGTTTAGAAATGGGGCCAGACTTCCTAGGAAGAATATGTCTTTTTATATTAATAAAGTAGAGTTAAAGATGGTAAGTGAAGTTAAGTTTCTAGGGGTAATTTTAACTCCTGCTCTATCCTTTGATAGACAAGTTAAGGCGTCGATGGTTAAGGCAAATAAGCTAATTAATAGTGGAGCAAAGTTATTTTCAAAAACTAAACTTAACTTAAACTCAAGTTCAGTTCAAATTGTTTAACTCAATTATTGTTAACGCAGTGACTTATGCATCTCCAATTTGATATTTATCTAAATACTAGCTTACCTGTCGCGCATTGCTGCGATCTCAGAAGAGATGAAATTCAAGCAAACTCGTTATAATAAAATTAAATTTTCATTTTATCATTTTTATTGAAATATATTATTATTATTCGTTTTCATCGGGAAAACATTTCAAAGTGTCGTTTCAATTCTATTTATTTATTGGAGTGCTCGTGGATACACGATATTTTTTGTTTTTTCGTCTGGTGCGTACACGAATAATTCGGAAGGTTTTCCGACGCGTGAGCTGGCCACATACAGTTGTCCATGCGAGAAGCACGGATTCTCCAAATTTAGCCCACACACTTGCAGCGATTGTCAAAAGCGCGATATTCCCCATTTATATATATATTTTTAAATCCTTTATAATTTTAATTATTTAATTGCTCCTTCCTCTCTTCCTTGGCATGTTGGGAAATTTCTGATAGTTAGATAATAAACCGTTTTATTGTAATTTGTCTTTTTAAATTATTTCGAGTCGATATTAAAATTTGAAAAAGGGCGATACCTAGATCGGTAAAATAGGCGAATTTCTTCCTACAACTTCGGTCGTTGTTCGGGGTACAGTTAAGATTTTAACGAAGTTCGAGCGAAAACATAATTAGCAAAAAAAGTCGAAATAAAGTGATTAAACAAAAATGATTACAAATATCGTAAATAACAGTTCACAAATGCATATATAGAGACATATATATTTTTGAAGGGGGGAAATGGTCTTCACAATTTGAAATCGATCAAACACACTATGCGCGAATGCTCGTGTAAACGCGCGCCATCTATCGTAGGATAAATGTACTTCGCGGGAGTGTATTAAAAAACTTCCCGAAGTTTCATGGCAATCGTACTATGCCACAAACCTTCGCCGGAGTATATTAAACAACTTCCCAAAGTTTCATGGCAATCGGATAAACGGTGTGGTAATGCATGAAGGACATAGGACACACAGACACACAGACAGACATACATTCATTTTTATATATATAGATCAGAAACTGGAAGTAATTCAGAATAAATTTAAGTGAAGAATATTCTTATTGGAGTTTAAGGTCCCAAGTAGTGCTCTAAGGCTGGAGTTCAGTAGATTCAGGCTTACTACAATGTTTGTAAAGATATGTGTAAAATTCCTTATGAAGTTGAGGGACAGTGGACAGCTTTCGTTCAGTCTTTTGAGCCAACTGTACCATAAATCATTGCTAAAAGATTCGAATAGGAATTGGGTTGGTCAACTGACTAGAGTGTTTAATAGTTTTGGTTTTTCCATGGGAGCTGTTTATATATTCACCAGAGATAAGTGAAAAATTGGGCAATCAATTAATTCGAAATGTATTGAAAAGTTCATTGAACCTTGACATAGAAGATATCTGGACACGTAATTCACCAAGTTGGTACACTATGATATTGGACTATTATTAATAATTATATATTGTCTAACCTTTCATTTAATGTTAAGAGGTATTTTATTCAACTTTGTCTTAATAATGATGTTATAATGGTTAATAATAAGTTTTATGTTCATTCTAATAATATATGTCCGAGATGCAATGATAATTTTTCAAAATTTCATTTGATTTGTGGCTGTGAAAAGGCTATATTCCTAAGACAAAAATTTGATCTTCATAGTGTAAATGATTGCACTTCGGAAAAGGCAATGTAGAATTTTTCATGTAGCCAAGATAGGGACTATATATAATTTATATAATTATGTTAAAAAATTTGTTATGATCAGGTGAGAATTTCACCTAATTGTTTGATTAACGTTAAGTATGAATAATAATAACTCCCTTTGTAACAAGCTAAGGCCTAGTATGAATAAAGGTTATTTGAATTTGAATAAAAAGAAACTAAATTCATTTTGAAATATGTTTTAGCCAACATAACATTTGGACCATAGTAAAAAATAACTTCTTATATTTTTTGTATTTATTACACTCAATAAAAACATAACTTTATCTATACATAACAATAATTCTTGAATTCATTTTAAAAACAGTAAAACAATAAAATATATAAAGTAAAACAAACAAATGTTTAAAAATATTAAGAAAGTAATCATATTTATAAATTTTTAGTGGAAGAAAATTTGAAGATATATATTTTTTCAAACTAGAATATGATTAATATAATCATTTTTGGACTTATTAGTATAAATAATTACAATTTCATTACAACACCTAAGGTTACTAAGGTTTGCTGAAAGGTTTTCAACCTATTAATATAGGCCATCTTCAGATTTTGAATTAAAATTAAAACTTATTCCAAAATAAAACATTGTTTAAATAACATTTATTTTTTTCTGGACTGTTTCTGCTCCATGAACACTAAGACCTTTTTCCTTGCCCATTGTGGTCTAGGTAAGGCCCACTACTGGATTTCCTTAGTGAGGGAGCGAGTCCAACTTATCTGTGACAGATCCCCCCTCAAAAAATTCCTACTTTTCACCACTTGGATTTGATCTCGGGTGCTCCGGAGAAGTAGGCCGACTGCCTTAACTGCCACTGCAATCCAGCTGGCTCAATTAATAACGTCCAGTGTATAACTGATGTAATAAATGCCAGCAATTTAAACAGCTGTATTGGAAGCAAGTAATGATTAAACACAATTAATATTATGAGGCATACACAACTGGTTGAAGCAATTAGAGGAGTAAGAAATGTTGCATAGAAAATCCTTTATGGTAAAATGATTCTGAATATTGGATGTTATTGTTATGTAAGATACAATAAAATATACAGTAATATATGAAAAAATATGCATACACTCTGAATTGTTGTCATGTTTCTATTTATTACATTGACTTGCACATTTTTTGCTAAAGTCACAGGTTCTCCTAATTGTTTTGACTAATGCACATGTACGTGCAAATGTTAGAAGAGCACTAGATAAATAGGATGATGACAGTTTCTCTCACAAGTCAGTTGATTATTGTGAAAATGATTAGTGTAAATTGGCACAAAATCTGTGATTTTATGCCAATTTTCTAATCATTTTCAAAGTCAGAAACTACACTAAATGTGAGATGAGGAGACTAGCTAGTTGCATCATGTTGGAAGAGATGGGACTAATTTCAATGCTATCAGAAATAAAGTAACAATGCCAATTATAAAGTTGTATAAATGCACGTGGAACCAGAATGGTTCCAAATTATATATATATATATTTATTAGGGTTTCTCATTTCCCTGTCTTTTGCTTGTTCCAGATTTTGGGAAAAAAGTGAACTGTTTCCAGAATCCTGGGATAGAATTAATAAGATATACAAAATATCTTGAAATCAAATTATAGTTATTTTTCATTTTTTAAGTAATTTAATATGTTCTACAACCTCCAAAATCATATTAATAATGCTGTATAAGATATATATTAAAAATTACATTTGAATTATGTAGAAATTTTCACAAATAGAAAAAAAATTATTAAAGTTTTCTGGAAATTGCATACAACAACAAAAATGCTTTGAATTGAGTTGAAAATTAAAAAAAATAAACTTAGATCAAACTTCTAACTTAAAAGGTAATTTTCATTTTTTAAATAAAACATAATACAAAATATTATTGTAAATTTTTATAAGATTTTAAAAAGCAAATATGGTCAATACTTCGATCACTCAATCTGATTCTTATTTTAGTAATGAAAAGTCCTGCTACCGAGAATGCCCTTTCCGATTCAATTGATGTGAGTGGAATCATCTTTAATGCATTTAAGAAAAGATAGATAATCTATTTTTTTTGCCTGTAGCCTGGAATATTTCTAGTTCATTTTCAAGACTGTAGTACTTTTTTGTTCTCTAGTATTCTTGATTTGTCTACCTTGGCTGCTTCAATAGAAACATCAAGGTAATTTGAACACAAATCAATTATTGTATTTATTCAGACACTTGGGAAAATCTCATCATTAAATTTTATTGACTTTTATCAACTGAATAAAATTTAATGATGAGATTTGCCAAGTGTCTGAATAAATACAATAACTGATTAGTGTTTGAATTACTAAAAATTACTGGCACGGTTTCAAAAATACCAGAAACATCAAGCTTATAGCCCAATAATTTGGCAGTTCGTTTGGCTTTAATAATCAGGTTTATGAAAAAAAACTTCATACTTTCAGACTTCATACTCATTTGTATCCTTGCCCAATTTGCACAACCTGATGTTACGCAGTTATCGAAGCTACTGGGCATGGTTAAAAATTAAGACATCATAAGCACAATTATTCCAGATATAATAGTTCTGAGAAGTAAAGAATTTTCAGAATCCTGCCACAAATAAGCTACGTATTGATTATTGACCATTTGTGACATGGCATAAAGAGCAAAAATTTAAAAAACTAATAAGTAGGTTTAAAATTAAAAAATACACATGTATTCTGACAGAGTTTGAGCTAATTATACTTTCTATTTGCAAAATTTCCTCAACCTTAACACAAAATAAGAAAAAAATGAACTTTTAAGAAATTTGCGGGATTTCCCAGAATGAGAAGAATTTCTCAGGTTAAAAAAACAATCTGAATCCCATTTGAGAAACCCTAATATATATAGGTATGTATGTATGTATGTATATATATATATAAACACAAAAATTAAACTATGTAAAGCATAAACTAGATTGAGTCACAAAATATTTGAAAAATATTTTCAGTATTTACATTACAATATTTGCAAATGCTAAAAAATCTGTGTTTTTTTTTTCTACTATTCATTAACAATTTAAATATCATGCAGACTTTTACAATGTTCTTTGGAATTACAGCTTTTAGTATAATATTTTTAAAAAATATGGTCCTGCATTTTTATTTTCTTGTATAAAATGTCATATTGTGTATTACATACAAATAAAATTTTACAGATTAAAAAATATATAACAAATAACAAATATATTGCATAAAAATTAGTTTTAAATTCATTAATTTAAAAATTAAATCAATCATTCTGAATCAGAAGATATAATATACATCCATTTAGGACTACTTTTATCACTCTCCGAATCAGAGGTATCTATTTTCAACCAATTAGATTTACTCGTTTCTTCTTCTTCAACCTCTTCAGAATCAGATGAAGTCAGGTACAATAATTTAGAGTCATTCATCTCCGGATCATAATTTTCAGAATTATCAATTTTTGGTTTTTTACTTACATTATGTTGTGAAGTAGAAATCTGTTTATCATTCATTTCTTTNTTAAAATGATATTTACATCTTACAAAATCATTTGAATCTCTGTTAAAAACCGTGCAAGCGTGAATTCTCGACTTTCTCGGATCACAAGTAACCGCGGACTACTTTTATCACTCTCCGAATCAGAGGTATCTATTTTCAACCAATTAGATTTACTCGTTTCTTCTTCTTCAACCTCTTCAGAATCAGATGAAGTCAGGTACAATAATTTAGAGTCATTCATCTCCGGATCATAATTTTCAGAATTATCAATTTTTGGTTTTTTACTTACATTATGTTGTGAAGTAGAAATCTGTTTATCATTCATTTCTTTATTTAGGGAATTATTTTCTTTATTTAAATTATCATCATTCCAAAAAAATTCATTACTAGCATCAGTCTCTTTCACATATCCATCTTCATGAAGAGCTGTAAATTAAATACTGTATAGCATGTTTTATTCAATGAATTATAAAAATTAAGGCTTTTCAAAAGAAAGTTATACAGTCATACCCCAGACTTACATGATAGGTGGGACCGAGCGATAACCGCGTAAGTCAAATTTGCGTAAGTCGGGGTATAATTTTGCATATAAATACATACAAATTATTTTTAATTGGGACCGGAGACTAAAGAAAACAATAATTTAGAAAAAAAATGTTTAATAAAATCTTAGATAATACATACGTATAACAAATTATATTATTATACAATTTTTCACATTTACCTGATTATCACACCATAATTTTAACATTGTTTCCATCTCAGCAATAATACCGTGACGTTTATGAATGATGCTCGAATTTAAAGATTGAGCATTTTTTGCAGCTTCGAGAATTTTATCTTTACCTTTTATAATTGTTCTGACCGTCGATTCCGGTAGATCAAACTTCTTTGCCAATTCACAAATTTTCATTTTTGTATCGAAGTCTTTAATAATGTTAGCTTTACATTCCAAAGATAAAGTTTTTCTTTTCTTATTTGATGCAGAAGAATCGGTTCTTTGTTTGGATGACATAGTAGAGTGTTAAGATTAATCATATTCGTTATTGTAAACCGCGCTTAAGTTAGGCGCCATCTGTTCATTTCTTTTGTATGTCCGACGATCAAAAGACCGCTTGGGATCGAGTCTGTTTATAATTTGAAAGGTAATCTTGTCGGTTGTATATACAAAAGGTAAATTGTTTACAAAATGAGTCTTTGTTTATTATCTGATAAATGTATACTTTTTTCGTCAATTGTTCACGATTGCAGATGCCTTTTGTGCAAAATCCAAGTCGGATGTATGTAAGCTAATAAATGTTCTCATTAATCTTATCTCGCCTTTTGGTTCGTTCACGGTTACAAGAAATCACCACATAGAGACTCTCAAGTCTCTGTAGATATAACAAACAGAAATAAATTACACAAAATAAATTGTAGTTATGTGTCGATTCCGCGTGACACGTCCGAACATTAAATTAAGCTGAACAATAGTGTGGGGGAGTGAATAATCAAGAGTTGCGTGGCGCTCAAACAAAAGACGAATCGACGAGATTTGAAAATCGCGTAACTCCGGGTTCGCGTAAGTCGGAGTATGACTGTATTTAATTTACAAAAATAGCTTATTAAGTGATTTTACAAAAATAGCTTATTAAATATTACTGGCTCTTCTGGACAGCCTTATTTATATTATTATTATGGTAGCCTTATGATTGTTAATGACATGCTTGGTATATCTGATACAGAATTTTCTCAAGATGAAATATGTGTTTAATAACTTCTTATATTTTTAAAGATTTGTATATACATTTTTAAACGTATGTTGTTGAAAGTACTTGAAAGTAGTCAAAATGACATAAAACTATATTTTACAAATCTTTTAGTCATTCTTTTCAAAAAGGAAAAAATAAAATAATTAATTCAGGAAATAACAAAGTTTAATACAAGTTGACCCCCCTATAACACAGTTGATAATTCCATTTTATATGAATTCCATGTTGTACTAGTCACTTAGATTTTAAAAAATATGTGAGCCGTTCACAGCCCGGCACACGTATTTGTAAAATCTAAGTGACTCGTACAACATGGAATTCATATAAAACGGAAAAATCAGCAGTGTTATAGAGGGGTTGACTTGTACATATACAAAACAGAAAAAATCATAACATTTATAATTTTTTAATAATAAGTTTTGAAAAGTACCTTCAGTACAGTTTGATTTCTTTAGCAATCCTAAAAATATATTTTTCTCATTCTTCTCTTCTTGCATTTTATTACCATGCTGAAGACAAGACAATAATCTAAGCAACTGAAAACAAAAAAACTTTCATTAATTCCGACATTACAAGTAATTGGCAATTTATTAAGGCAAAATATGTTTTTGGTGAATTTTTAACTTTTATATGAAAAATTAGAAAATATATATAGATTTACAAAAATAACTGAGCTATCATAAAACCTATTATGTTATACCACATTTTTTGTGAGCATACAAATAAAATTTTACAGATTAAAAAATATATAACAAATAACAAATATATTGCATAAAAATTAGTTTTAAATTCATTAATTTAAAAATTAAATCAATCATTCTGAATCAGAAGATATAATATACATCCATTTAGGACTACTTTTATCACTCTCNTTTTTAACTTTTATATGAAAAATTAGAAAATATATATAGATTTACAAAAATAACTGAGCTATCATAAAACCTATTATGTTATACCACATTTTTTGTGAGATGACCAGCATGCCAGTTTATTATGGGGGAAAGCTGGCATACCAGTTTAAGTGAGGTTATACATCCCTCTCTAAAGGGTGTATTAAAAAAAAAACAAGTTACATCATGTAAAAACAAATGAGTTTTTATTCTAAAACTGTCAGCTTTACATCAAAAACTACAATTATATGTTTAACTTCTATTTTGTCTTCTTTCTAACCATGTAAAATACTCATGGAATTCCAAAAGTGCTTTTTTTATGTGTATTTCATTATTTGATTCAAAAACACAAAAATAAACATATGAAATTTACGAAACTCACTGTAAATTATCTCAGCTTACATCAATTAACATCAGCTTTGTGCAAAATTTAAGAGGAAGGTGCTATTTTTAAGGTCCTGGTAGATGTTCAGTGTAGCCCACACTGACTGACTACTATTACTACTAATGTCAATAAGTTGTTAATTGTTTTATTGTGTTGTAAACAAAAACTCTCTTGTTGCATTTTATAATTTTCTCTTGGCAGTCCAAATGGCAAACATGTTTCTGGCACACTCTATATATTACTGTTAACTATCAATGTTGTATATTTAAATAAAGTACTTACCTCATTTTCTGAATATCCAGAAGGAATTGCAATAGGAGAAATAAATTCAGGTCTCAAATACGAGATAATATCTTTTATCTCTGATAATGAAGAATGCTGGGAATAACAGACACGATAGCAATTACTTCCCACTTTTTCAATTATGTTCGATATGCACACGTGTTGAGCAAACCACATTACACTAAGTTTGACACTCAATACATTTTTCTGAAATAAAATATACTGATATTTTATTTCTAAAAAAATAACAACATTTATATTGTTAAAAGTAAATCTTTACTTACTTTCAGATATTTATTAAAATGATATTTACATCTTACAAAATCATTTGAATCTCTGTTAAAAACCGTGCAAGCGTGAATTCTCGACTTTCTCGGATCACAAGTAACCGCATTCAAAATTTCACTTATTTGTTCATATTTTCTCATCTTTGAATCATCTATATGAATCTATTGATGAAGAAGTAGAAAATAAAATCATCTTTTTAAGTATAAATTTATATAAAGATTATTAAAACTTACTTTTGTATGAAATTTTTTTGCTAATTCCACAAATATATATTCATATCCATAGTGAGCAGGACAAAACAAATACACAACATGCTCTTTTTCGACTAACCATGGTTCAATCAATGTAATTAGGGCAGTCAAGCTTTCTTGTCTTGTAGGGAAATACATGGCTTCGGGTGCACAAAATGTACAATCAAGATATAAACTGCTTATATTCTTTACTCTAATGAATAAATGAAGAAACAAATGTAAACAATTTTATTTTAATTATTTAAATTCAGTCTTAGATTTATATATAATAAATATTCATAACATAGAATTTTTCCCCTCTATAATTTGAAAATTTTACAGTTTCTGATAATTATTGAAGTAAACACATAGTTGTTGTATCTTGTCTATGAGATAATGATTTCAATGGATGCTGTACTGCAAATTATAACCATTTTAGGATGTAGTTGAAATGATAAATTTATAAATGATATTAATAACAAATTTATTTTAAAATTCCGTATTAAAATTAGTTAATAAACTTGTAATTAAAAAATGAATTTTTATACTTCACATATTACTTATAACAGAAGAAACATTTAAAATATTATGATCCATTTAAAATTGACTCTATTATTATTATTATTATTTTTATTTTTGGCTCCTTCCAACCTATAAGCACTAAGAGGGTTTTTTTAATCATACCCTATTATGAGTTCAGCCAAACCCACAATGGGGGCAAACAGCTGGAGAGCAATGGGACCCAATATAACTGGGACTGCTCATGAAAAATTCCTGGGGAGATACTCACTCATCCAGATTCAATTCCAAGTGTCTCACTTGGAATTGAATCTGGATGAGTGAGACAGAACAGTACACTAATGTCTTAACCACCTAGGCCAGGGGTGGCCAACAGTTTTTGCCCCTGGGCTGAATTGGAAAGAAAACTTTTTTCACGGGCCGAACTAGAGGCTGCCCTAGCAAGATTTTGAGATGGTGCGAGATCTCATTGTGGTGTCACTCTGTACAGACTAAATTGTACATAGAGATTACAGATACATTTTTCACATTATCATACGTTATCAACATTCTACGCTGTGCTGAAGACATTTGTAATGGAGTGTTAACTCTAAACGCACAGTTAGTTGTTGAACTTTTTTCCCCCCTCCATTTTTTAGGTGTCAGAATTTTTTGTCGAGATATTCAGACTTAAGTAGCTAATATTGAAAGATTAATTGCAGGCAGCATAAATTCATTAGGCAGGTCGGATCCAGCCCATGGGCCGTATGTTGGCCATGCCTGACCTAGGCTATCAACTGTCTATTATTTATTCAGTACAGTTTACAAATACAGTTTTATTTCCTTTTGTTGAAATCATGACTTTTAGTTTTGTTTTTTTTTCACAATGAAGTGATAATATAAGACATCACTCTAGACACATCCACTTTATTCTACTGGAAAGTGGTTGTTAAAAACAACTGAAAATATTTTAATTATTAAATTTTTGCTGCTTCTTCGAGGTTATTTGAGTGCGCTTATTGTTTGTCAATATTCATTTTGGGTTTCCACCTCCCTTTTGTTGGTATGATGCACAGTTTACACTCTCATTTGCCTTTTGTTTTTTTTACATTAAAACTAAACTTCAGTTTGCCAACATCCATAACAACAGTCTTTTATTTTAATAACTTATAAGAAAAGAATACATATATAATTTTATGTTAATTCAGTTAATAAAATCCATCTCAAGTCACAGAAGTTTTTGACACTTACACTTTGATATTTGTTGGAAGATTTAATTTTGTTGAAAACCAAATTTTATGAATTTACTTTCATATTTTTCTTTCTAATTCTGATTCTGGATTTCAATGTAATAAATATATGAAATCCACAATGAAACAATCAGACATATCTACGTTGACTGCCATGAGCTTTTCCTGGGTACCATTTTCATTGCATGACGTTTCTTTGCTTTTTTTAAATTTTTATATTCATTTTAATCTATAATTGGTTTATTACATTTTAATGTATAACTGATTTATACATTTAATATTTATTAAAAAAAAATTGATGTGAATTATCTCATAGGGAATGTGTGAAGTAACTTTTCTTTTGCAGATGCCAACTATGAGATAATTTGGGTAATAAATATAATTTTTTATTTTTTTAATATTTTTCAATATTTATTGAAAAAAACTTTACATTTTATGACACAAAATTGATTTGTCACTCATATTCAAGGCACAAATTAGCCACATTTGTCATATATTTACTATGAAAATATATCTGGCAATCAAAACAGAAAACTCATATTGCATTTTAAAATTCTTTATAGTTTGTTCTATAAAGCCCAATCAATGTGTCATTCTTTCCCTGATGCCTGCTAATCAGTTATAACAAGTACTTGCTATGGGTAAAGTCATAAAAGGCAAAACTTGTTGGACAATATTATACAAGTTATCTTGTAGATGGCGGCAGTTGTTAAATTGCTAACTATGAGACAGTTTGTTGTTTGTTGTTGGCAGTCCATGTGTTAACTTAAAGAGTTGAAGTTACTAAAGGAATGGAAAATAATGTATAAATAAAATGTGATATCAAAGAAAAATGTGAAACATTTTCAAAGAAAATTACTTGAAAGAAATTTGCAGAAGACTAATTTAATTTTTTAAAAACAAATATTCTCAAATTTCTAATAATTTGAACTTTCTAAATTCCCTTTGGTATTCAAATTAAAAAGATTTAAAAGCATTTTATTTTTACATCTTAAATTTATGAAACTACAAAATATAAAAATTTTTATAAGAAAATGTTTAACCACTATTAAAACTGGAAGACTTAACTTCTTATAAAAATTACTCACTAAAACCTTTGATTATGCAGTAAAAACATTTAATTGAGATAACAAACATTTTTTACCTTAAATTTCAGTCTTCATCAGGTTTACAATTACTGAGATTCTAAGAATAGTTTCGTGATACGATTTAAATATTTAGAAATTTTCAAATCTTTCGTACAAAACAGTCGTGTGTGTTTGTTGCCATGGATGCAGACGTAATGTTGCCATAGATATCAAGCTATGTACAAATGAAAATAAATGTGCATACTAAATGCAAAAAATAAAATGATTTTAAACTATTTTAAAATGAATGACATATATAATACACATCTGCTATATTACTGCATTTAGTATGCACATTTATTTTCATTTGTATGTAGCCTGATATCTAGGCAACATCATGTCTGCATCCATGGCAGCAAATGCGCATGACGGTTTTGTACAAAAGATTCAAAAATTTCTAAATGTTTAAATCGTATCATGAAACTGTTCTTAGAATCTCAGTAATTGTAAACCTGATGAAGACTGATATTTAAGGTCGAAAACGTTTGTTAATTCAATTAAATGTTTTTACTGGATAATCAAAGGTTTTAGTTAATCATTTTTATATAATTTCCAGTATCCTTTATAAGAAGCTGTTGAATTTACCTTAATGTCTTATTAAAATTTTTAGAAAGTATTAATTTTTAAATAATTATATTTAAAATATCAATTAAAAAAAATGATGACAATTGTGTAATTAACATGATTTAAATAATTTTACAAGTAATTATGCTATATATCTAAAATTAAATTCTAAATAAAACTGGCTTACTTTTGAATAGAAGAATGAAGTAATTTAAATTTACTTATATCCTTTATGGTGAGACGAAAATCTCCTGTGTATAATACATTTCCATTGCACCCTTCAATTAAAAACCTAGAGAATATAATTATTAACATATCTATAGAATATATTATTAACATTATCTGAATTAACAGTTAAAATATAAATGTACACAAAAGATACTTACATTGCTGAACCGGGACAATGTCCAGCAGGAAAAATTGTCACCACTATCTTTTGATCCTATAATTTAAGTAAAAGTTTATTTCATTTGTTACTTTTTAAATCTCAGTAAATGAACTCAATTTGAAAAATTTAATTTTATCTATATTTAGCATAATTAATTTTTCATTAATATATCACAGTAAAACCAATTTACATATTTTGCATTCAATGTTAGTTATTTTAACAGAGCTGGAAAGATGGCATATGGCAAGAACTCTTCTATTATCTTGAGAGATTGATGTTGAAGCTAATTATAACCCTTCTGAATATTTATCAATAATTAGGTTGTGATATGATCAATACTCCCACTGAATGCAAGCAAAAAATGGCTTTCAGATCAGGAAACATGAAACAAAAAGTCGAATGTTCTTTGAAGCCACACTTGGAACTTAGAACCTTTAAGCATAACATATGAGACTGTTTTTTAAGTACATACCATTTTGATATTAAAAAAACACAAGTGCAATTTTTTAAATAATTTTATTCTTACATAAAAGCCTGTATCTTAATTAATCTACTTTTCAACATAATTTCCTCCAATATTAAGGCACTTTTCATATCATACAACCAGCTTCTGAATTTCATCCTCATAGAAACCTGCCCTGATTTGCCAACCACTTCATCATGGCGTTTTGACATCATCATTGTAGCACTGACTGCCTAGATGCTTTTTCAAGTGGAACAAGTAGTAGTCACTAGGTGCTAGATCAGGGCTAGGGAGGGTGATCAAGCTGTTCCAGCCATATGATGCATTCATTATACTTATTAATAATTATTTTGTAAGGACCACTGTAAGTGTCTACAACTAGTTCCCATTCTGTCCACATTCTTCGACTCTGTAATTGTTGTCCCTGCTTGTTTTTGGTGTCTGTATCTGTCTATACGCTTCATTTAGTGCCTGTGTATTTGTACCTACATCTGTATTCATATCTACTCTACTGTAAATGTTATTTTTATGTTACCAGAGATTCACTCTGTGACTATGCTTAAATATCTGCATGTGAATTTACATATTATATTATTTGTGTTTAATTTCCCTTGATACTATTTTCTATTATTGTAACAATTTCTATGTAACTATTTCTATATAACTAACCTTTTGTATTTTTGTATTTTGCATATTTTCTTACTAACTATTAATTTCTATTCTAGTATCTAACTTTCTTTACTCTATTTTTCACATGTTAATTAAACAACCGTATCTGTACTTTGTATCAATCACTCAGGATATACTGGTTACACCTGTTGTGGCACCCTGATACATTGTAAACAATGTGTTCAAATAAAATATATGTCTATGTCTATATGTCTATGTTCCCAGCCATATGATGTGATAAGGTCTCGGGTTCATTGAGCCACGTGTGGACAGACATTGTCATGAAACAAAACAATCCCCTTACTGAGCTTCCCATGCCTTGTTTTGGATGATGAAATTGTAACACGTCTGTTTTCTCAAACTTTTGCATCAACTTTCTGCACCAAGTCTCAGTAATGACAGATAGTCATCTACTATGCTCCTCATCATGGACATTAGTATGGCCATCTTTAAATGCTCTAACCCATTTTCTTACTATTCCATCTCTAATAATGTTTTTTTATACACCTCACTAATCTGCCAATGAATGTCAGCCACTTTCATGTCTTTTGCATTAAAAAAAAAATCATTGTGCATATTCACAATTGGTGGGATTTTCAATTGTCTGAGACATTTTAAACACACAAATAAACATAAAACAAACGAATGCTTCCATAATGGCATCTGTGGCTAGCCAACAGATGTAGATACTCAGCACACATTTGCGGAACACCAACCACAACACTGCAGCAGCTCTATTTTGAAATGGTACTTACTTAAAAACATGCTACTACATATATACATAATTCTTATATAAGAATTGAAGAGTTACTTTGGATTTATATGAGGACTTGACCATAAAATAGTTAACATCAAAGACAGTAATAAATTTGTTGCAGCCTAAAAATGCAGTTTATAGACTGTAACATGACAGAAGTATCTTTATAAGGAGACTTGTGATATGTCCTCCAAATGTTTTCATCCAAATGGATGTGTATAAGATGGAGCCACCAACATTGACAATGGAGCTCAGAAGATTGGGCATGTTCTTTACACATATGAGTCATGGCACAGTTTAAATATGAGAGCATGATTCCCAACATACTCTCATCTCGTGGTAACTAGGGACACACAACATCATTTTAATATTTTATTTTTTCTGATCTTATTGTGCAAATGTACACTGTTTAATAAGTTTCCATTAAAATTTGTATCAATTTTCATTACATTTCTCACTGTACGTTGCAAGTAATCTATAGTTTTCTCCATTATTATTTTGCACATTTGTGTGTGTGTGTGTGTAAACTATAGATTACTTGCAATGTACAGCAAGAAATGTAATGAAAATTGATACAAATTTTAATGGAAACATATTAAACAGTGTACATATTGTAAGCATTCAGAGCTCTCTGTGTAAGGAACCAAGTCTGAGCTTTATTTTTATTTTACTTTTATTTTGCTTTCATTATATTTTGTTTGGGACTTATGTTTAGTTAAGACGAAGGTTTCCTCACCATTCACCTTAGTGACTTAAAAATAGAAGAAAAACCAACTCACCGACGAAAGAAAAGCGCCGTAGAAAAACTCGCGCACACTTGCGCTTCCCAAGCGGAAAAAAGTAAGTCCGCACTGAGAAAAAGGGGGGGGGAAGACCCCACAACCCAGTTAGGAATCGCTAAACCTTAAAAGAATAAAGCATCCCGATAATTGTTAAAAAGAATAATGTAAAAGGTTAGCGAAGTATTGTCGGAAAATAATCTGCCAGATAAACAAGAAAAATTTAATGTTACAGATAAGTATGTAAATGAGGAGAGTGAGCTCATTCAGAATTGTGACGTCACCTCACACTATAAAGCCTCTAACTCAAGTGAAAACGAACGAGGTGAATTCCTGATAGCAACGAGCTTTGGTGAGCTTCGTAGCAGTGAACGAGAGAGGTGTCCGATAGGATTTTGAAGTTATTCTATTTATGGATTGACGATTATAGAAAGTCTTGAGAGTTTGAGGAAATAGGTTCCTAGTATATTGAGGTGACGATTAGGATCTTTAATTTATAAGAATTATTGTTTATAAGTTAATTCTTTGATTTTGTCGAATTCCAAAGGGGAATAGAATTAAGTTAGAAATAGATTGATTTGAGTTTGTCGGATTGATTCTTGTTGAATTTCATTGAATAAATTATTGTTTGATTTTTACTAAATACTGTATATAGTTTATTACTAGAAGTTTAATTAAATATTTGATTTTGTTATTGACAAACTTTGTCATTATTTAATTCGGTGCACGCTTAAAGTCCAGGCCTGGCACACTAACGCGAATCCGCATAAAGTACCCGTTAGGGAACGGCTATTTCCGGCACACAGTAGTGTCGATAATCGTTGGAAAGTCGGAAAAATAATATAGTACTTTACATCTGTAGAAAGAACTATTGAACAAACCTAAACCTAATTTGACAAATAGACTGTCTTGAGTATGTCTTTTCAATTTTTGGGAAAAAAAAACATTAATTAAAAAAATCAAATTCTCTGCAGAACTGCCACAAATCACAAATTTTCAAAATTCAAAGCCAAACAATTGCCATATTAAATTGGGCTACATTATCACTACTATTAATAATTAAATACTGGCAATTGTTTGGCTTGAATATAACTATTGGGCTTAGAGATATTTATATATTCAAAAATTCAGAGACTAGGGCAAAATTTGGCACATATGTTCTTTAATATGCATATTACATATGTTTTCTAATAAATTTTGGAGTCAAGAAGCAAAATATAATAATTTTATTTCAATTACAGTTGTGATTAGAAATGTGAAACTGCTGATATGGCTCTGTATACCCTTCCATTTACATGCTCCAGAAACTAAATTTTCTACAAAACATTCTCAATGGCAGAATACCGTTGATTTGCACGAGGTTGCCTGAAATGTTAAATTCTGTCTTTCCCAACATTGTTCTTAGATACTCCCAAAACCAAGAGTCATAGTCAAACAAAATTTTGTGACTTCTTTTATACCCAAACTTTGTTAGGAAACATACATAATATGCACATTAAAAAAGCAACAACACCAAAATTGAAATTTGAATTGAAATATTTTACCTTAAAGTCAAAATCATATACTCAGGACAATACATAACCAAATTTGGTTAAGATTTTACTTAAGAATTTTGGTTAAGAACTTATTAAATAAATGCATTATGATTTAATGACTATAATTATAAATTTCTAAAACCATTCATACATACCATATTTGGCACAGAAATTGTTATTGCACTTTTAACTGGAATAGTTTCCTAAAAAATAAAAATAGAAAAGATTAAGAAAATATGTTACTGTTTTTTTCAGTAATATAAAAAAAGAATATTCAACTAACTAAAATATTTCAATTCAAATATCTTAAATAAAAATTAAGAGCAATCCTTTCATTGCTCTTAAAACAACTAAGAGCAATCCTTTCATTGCTCTTAGTTGAGCAATGAAAGGATTGTACATGTTCTTTTGTTACTATAATAATCTTTATTAAATCTAATTAAAGCTTAAATAAGAGTTTTTTACTGTTTTAAAAATTCTTAATGTTTATTAACTTTAATAAGAGATTAATTATACAGGGTCTTCCAAACAAATGCTATCATTTTAAATCATTGTAATTATGTTAATTATTATTCAAGAAATATGCGATGTACTGTACAGTATACTGAGATAGAGTAACTGTCCAAGTTTCATCTCCCACCTTCATTCAAATCATTTTATTGTCTACTACCTCTAGAAAGTGCCATAAATAAAAATGGCGACTCTGCAACAGAGAGTGTATTTTTGTTTTGTGAAGGTATAAATCTATCCTACAGAGTCAGAATCACTCATCAATGTGCAACATGAGTTATCTGCATGGGCTAAAGGAGATATAGAATTGTGGCTGCTTTGGGAGAAATGACAATGGATATGCTGTTAGAAGTGTAGAAAGAATTTGAGTATTGGTTAGATATTAGTGATGTGCCAGATCGTTAAAAATGTATATTTGTGGATACGGATCATTAGTGTCTAGATCCGCAGATACGGATACCAATCTCAACTTTCGTACTCAGTCGGTGCCGGTGCGTGTGACCTTGGACCGATAGTTGACGCTTTGCATTAATAACGTGACGTGTTTTGACTTGCACTGTGCGTGTTTTTGTTTATGGTGTAAAAGTGCGCTAAATTAGAATTCACCACAAAGGCAGACAGGATAAAGTAACAAAAGTTGATATAATTTTCCAATTAAGCTATTTCGCGTCTTTATAGTGTGAAAGTGTGATAAATTAGAATTCACCACAAAGGCAGACAGGATAAAGTAACAAAAGTTGATATAATTTTCCAATTAAGCTATTTCGCGTCTTTATACAGATTCTATTTCGGTGGATTCCAACTTCACAGTGCAAACAGTAGCATGCGAAATTACAGCAATAATAATAGTTCTCTGTATCCAAAGCATGTGTACAATACAGATCACGATTGCGACAATATAATCCGGAACCTTAAACTAACCTTAAATACTAAATTAACACTAATAACAGAAAAAGGGATAGAATTAAGAAGACAGAAAAAATGGTAGATAAGATGGAAATAGGGATATCTGGTGTTTTGTCCCTTTTTTCAACTTGTTTCTTTATGCATACTGTTGGGTGGGATAACACACGTCCTTCTCCTATAACTGGCCAGTTCTCTTCTTCAATAATTAGGATTTTTCCTTCCATAGTCATCAATACGACCTTAAAACAGTATCTTTTTTCTGAACTTATTTCCGAACTATCCAGTCATTGAAAATACGACTCCCAGTATTCTCACCTCGTCCGTACACTCTGCCGTCCAGTTTACAAATGATCTGCTACGTCACTTCTCTTTTTTCTCCGGCTCCTGTTTACACCTTTGCTCCTCAAATTTCTAGGAATTGCTCATCCCACCCAAGGGACAGGAAATAGATAAGAAAGTTCTAGAAGAAAATAGAACAATAGAACAAAGGGTAGAAAGAAGAAATGAAACTAAACTAAAATCAATATTTACAAAAATATAGCGTACCGCCACAATAGTTTAGTGCAGTGTTTCCCAACCTTTTTTGTGTTATGCCCCACCTAAGCCTTTCTAAAATTCTCATGTCTCCCTAACATATACAGCGGCTATATGGTTAACTTAAACTCTGGACAAGTCCATTTTCGAATTGCCCTCCTTAGCAATCCAATTGCCCCCTGTGGGGCGTGGGCCCCACGTTGGGAAACACTGGTTTGTGGCTAGTGTGACAAGAGATAGCATAGATTACGTTTGTGTTTTTGGAGAGTGTTGAGTTAAATTAAAATAAAAACAATGTCGACAAAAAAATTTAGTAGTGTAATATGGAAATATTTTATGATAGTAAATGACGAATGTGCTATTGCTACCTATCTTTAAAATTTCATATAAGTAATGCAATTCATTAAGATAAAAGATCCATTAAAGATTCGCTAAAAAGTAACGGATACGGATACGGATCTTTTTTTTCCATATCCATATCCGATCTTTTTTTTCCGTAGTGATGTGCCGGATATCTGTATCCGTAGATATCCGGCACATCACTATTAGATATATGCCATGTGACACATTGAGCAATTGTAATGGGCAAATGTAAAATTTTGATAGTTTTCCAATGTTTTAATGTACTTTACAATGTTCTCGGATGATAATTAAACATAATTACAATAATTTAAAATGATAGCATTCTTTTCCAAAGACCATGTATTTATTTAATTAATTTACTTCATTAATTATGAATTATTATATAATAGTGTGGCATTCTGCCATGTTGTATATATATATTTATAATAATTTTGTATAGCTTTCTTTGTCTCTTTGTCTATCCTTTCCAGAATGTTCTTTCTTTAACTCTTTCTCCTTGGGTGGTGATGACTAATCCTGAGAACAAAAGAATGATGCCCTGAGGGCTAAGTTGGGAGAACGAGGGTCATTCTTGGTGGGGACTTCGATAGGATTGGACCGACAAAATGTGCTCTCTACTGCATTTAGGCAGTGTATAGCAGTGGTTCCCATGGATCCTCAGGGGTCCTTGGTACCACTTCAGGGGTCTGTGGCAAATAAAAATTAATTTGGGGGTGCATGGACAATGTCAAGGAGTCCACAAAAAGTTTAATATAAACTAAAATAATTGTGACCCATTTTCATTATTAGGATAGTTAAAAATAAATAGCAATAAATAAATTGGTAGCCATTTTTACATTCTGAGTAAAATATAAGTATATAGGTACATAAAATACAAAATACAAGTAATGACAAGCATCGCACAATGAGAGTCGAGCCGATCACTGCCACCTATCTATGCAGATTTGAACATGAATGGAATCTCACCGCTACATACAATAACTTGTCTAAAATATGACACTAGATGAGTTGTGCACCTAATCAACAATTTAATTCTGTTTTGTGCATGATGTGAAGTGCATACAATAAATTTCTCTGTACAGCTTGACGAGGCAACTTTGCCAGAAAACAAAGCATTACTTTTAGCTTATGTAAGATTTGTAAAAAGATGAGAATATTTCCCAAGAATTATTATTTGCCAAATGTTTGGAAACTGATACAAAAGGTGAAACAATATTTAATGAATTAAAAACATTTTTCGATGCAAAAGATATACCCTTGAATAATATCCTCTCTGTTGATACTGACGGTGCTCCGGCAATGGTAGGACGACACTGAGGCTTTCTGGCATACTTGAAACAAGCTAAACCGAATATATTTTCTGTACATTGTGTCATTCACCAACATCATTTAGTCACCAAAACCTTAGTGAATTCTTGCATGGCTCACTAGACTATGTCATTCGGGCAGTTAATAGAATCAAAAGGAATGCCTTAAATGAGAGATTATTTTGCTCAACTTTGTTTAGAAAATGATGAAGATTATGATCGTTTACTACTTAACACGGAAGTTCGTTGGTTATCTAAAGGTGCATATTTGGATCGATTTTATGCACTCATTCAGTGTTGGAATTCCTGGATAGCAAAGACAATGATTTGTGGCTCAATTTAATTAATTCAAAAAATGACATAGCATATATGACTGACTTATTTGCCAAATTTAACAAAATCAATTTGAAGTTACAAGGTGATCAATTAAATTTTATCAAAACTAAAAGTATAATATCTGCATTTGTTGCAAAACTTTTTTTATACAAACAAAACTTGGGGAGAGGAGAATGCTCTCAGTTTCCAAATCTTTCAAAATTGCAAAAATGAGATGATAATTTGCTTGTTTATTGTCAACACTTAACGGCTCTTCATTCTGACCTCAGCCAAAGATTTGAGGCTATTCTTCACTTGGTCATCCTGTTTGGGTGTTGGACCCTTCTGCAAGTAGACCCACAAACTCAGATGAAGCCATAGTAATACAGGAGGAACTTATTGAATTATCCACAAATGAGGAGCTAAAACCAAGGTTTGAACAAGGATACCACAAATTCTGGTTATAAAAACAGATACCAATTTTATATCCTGCATTATGGGCCACTGTACAGAAGCTGTTGATTGCTTTCCCATCTTCCTATTTAGTAGAATGTGGATTAGAACAGTTATAAATCTCATCACGAAAAAAAAAAAATTGACTGCAAATTAGTACTAGCAGAGACTTACTAATGTTACTCACAAACATTGAGCCAAACATAAATAATCTCATATCATCCCATCAGATTCACTCATCTCATTAACAAACAATGTGCTTTTGTATTTTAAAACAAAATTTATAATTTGAATAAATACTACTTTAAATATAAAAATGTTTTGTTTATATTTTATTTTTACATCACCATTCACCATCTTAGACATCAAAGTTAAATTTGAAATTTTGCTATAATGTAGTTGTATAGAGTTATTTCACTTGGGTTTCACGGTCAGGTTTTTGCTATGAGAAGGGGTCCATGGGCATAATAAGTTTGGGAACCACTGTCGTATAGAGACGGAAGAAGACCTGAGAATATTGGAAATTTCAGTCAAAAGGGATCTTTTTAACACCAAGACCATCATTCAAAAAAATTTAATGAGAATAAGGATCATCCATCGACCCAAGGAAGAAAAGCTCTGGAAATTCACCACTCCAAGTTAACCATTGATAACTGGATACCCACTTTCCTCTATCCTTACTCTATTTACTGTTTGTCTACTTACTTCCTTCTTACTTAGATTCTGTTAGTGTAAGCACCTAGTTTTAGTTTGTTGTATATTTGTTGTAAATATATTGTATTTGGTAATTTGTAGTGTTATGTTAATAGAGTCAATAACAACCTGTTATATCAAGATTTGTACAGCTCAGGTTATATACTTGTGTATTGGGACTGAGAGGAGCTGGCATTCCAAAGAATCGATTTATTGTATGCGAAATAAAGATATTAATCTTATAATGTATCTTTGTAACTCATTTCGCACCTATCATCACAATAGGTATTTTTGGCTAAGTGTATTTCAGATATACAGGGGGATGCAAAAGTACACAGTTGTTATTATGGAAAAAACATACATGGAGAAAATAGGAAGAAAAAAACATTTATTTTTATGTACAAATTAAATCACAAATAGGGAATACAAAATAATAAAAGGTAATAAAAATAATAATAATGAACACCAAACATTTGTATTTCTCAGATTCTCAACTGTATATGTACTTTTGCACCCTCCTGTATATGTTATTATTTCAATAAAAACAGATTAACTTACTATATATGGTGCTAGATGCTTGTACTTATGATCATTCAAAAGAAGAGCTTTTGATACTTCAGACATGTAAATTTTCACTTCATCACTGAAAATACACATATTTAGCATATTAGAAACAATATTAACCCAATTCTCTTTGTAGAAGAATAAAATTCTACTAAAAAAAATTGTAATATATTACTAAACATATTATGAAGACTAGACACAGAGAATAATAATAAATTGTTTTTCAAATTTCAAAAATTCTTAAAATAAATTTCTATCTTCAAAGGATTTTTATTTTTATTTTTGTTATTTAAAAAAATTAGCAATGTTTTTACTTCACCAAAGTTTAAGATTTAAGATTCTTTAAAGTTTATAACTCCAAATAATTTAAAGCTGTAAACAGGGTAATTCTAAGCGTATACAAAAAATTTCAAGATCTTATTCTTTAAATAATTTCAACCATAAACATGTATACAAAAATATGTTCAAAATGGCATAGTTGTCATAACTTGAAAATGACAATTACCAACCATAATACATGATTCTATCCTCTACTGCAGTGTTTTTCAACCTTCTTGAATACACGACCTCTTTACAAGTTAAAAAATTCTGGCGACCCCCCCACAGCATATTAAAACTATGTCAGTGATTTTAAATACTACATATTTAATTTTCTTTCTGTTGAGATTTAAATATCGATCAAAAAACTAATTGTACTGTAAAATAAACAGGCACAGCTTTCTCACTGAAATTGTAGTTTTTTCTATTGTAGTGTAGGACCTACACACACTTGTCTTTTTCTTTTACCCGCGACCCCCCGTGTATGGCTTTGCGACCCACCTGGGGGTTGCAACCCACAGGTTGAAAAACACTGCTCTACTGCATTGATTGTTGCATACATTCACAAATACCATAAATGTGTGAAACTATTTCATAGGAAGTGGCAATGCAATTCTGTAATTTGTCAACATTTTCAATAGAACCACACATTAAACATCCTGTAACTTTAAAACTATATTGTTTTTAACATATGTTTGTATGCATTTTTATGGTTGAAATTACTTGAAAATCAGTCCCTGAAAATTTTCATATATATTTAGAATCACCCAGTGTATATATACTTTTTACTTATAATTTTTAAACATCTTACTAGAGAAAAATTTTATTTCAACCTCTTCTATATAGTAACATTAATATCAAACTATATTTATTTATCTTTTTTTCTAATAAGTTGTTATAATAAAAATAAAACATCAATTATGGAGATGTAAAACATACAAATTACAGATCTTGTGTGTAATGCCACACATACTACTTTAATTAAGGTCATCATAAATTTCTCATTACACAGTAATTTTTCAGATACACTGTATTAACCTTTTTTAATACTTTTAATCAAATTTATATCTTATGTACACAGTTAAGTTTAATTTTATAAATGTTATTATATAATTTCAAACTTTAAAAAATTTTTCTGACAGTCAAATTGTAGACTGATGGCATTTTAACTATATTATTTTTTAAAATATGCAATGGAATTTTCTTTAGAATAATTAAATCAAATAAAAATAGAAACCAAATTAAAATAAATACAATATAAATTAAAATTTTTTTTAAATGCAGATACAATATAAAAATTAGCAACAGTTACATTTAATTGAGGTGGAGCTTTAGTGAAGCCTTTTCTACGTGGCTTAGAGAATTGTGTTCATTTTCAAAATCCATTTGATCGAATAAACTTTACCATCTTCCACTAATTGTGACAAAGAATCCAAAAATGTAATAAAAAATGGAGGTCCTTGACATCTGTTTCATAATATAAGGTCATAGCACAAGTGCATGTGACAAAGAAATATCACACAACTGCACACGATAAAGTGATATCACACAACTTGTGTAATTTTCCACAGTCACTAGTACGCCTACTATGGGCTATAGAATTGACTTTGCTATTTTTCATTAATTGCGATGAGAAATCCAAAAATGTAATGAGGGTCCTTTTAAATGTAAAAAATAAGAGTCCGTGACTGTTTCCAATATACAGAGGTATTAAGGCAACAATATCCTTGCTCTCTGATGCAACTGAGCACATGTAATGGAATTTAGGCCTAGGAATCAAACAGCACTGCATGTTCCTAATGATGCTACCTGGACCTCTAGTCTGATCTCGTCTTCCAGTAAATATAACATTACACTATAACCATTGCTTCCCTCTAGGGTCAAATTGTTTGGTAATTTATTATTAATATATAGCCATTATATAGCCTGATAGCATACAGCAGTGTTTGGCTTTATTTAGCATAATGTATCAAGTTTTTGTAGCATTGTTTGTTTATATACATGTCTTGTCAGGGTATACGATGGCCAGACAAATGCCTTATGTGGGAGTTTACAAGACAACGGTACTTGATGCATCCCCAGTTGGCACCATAGTAACCGATGATGGTTATAGTGTGCCTAATGGAAAATAGGTGTGAAAAATGAACAAAAACGAAAAACAAAGAAATCAATCATAATTGCTTTATTCTTGGATCACCTCTCCATGTTGGCAAGTGCAAAGATCTCACCTCTCCATAACCAGCCAGTGCAAGGATCATGTCACCCATGCTCAGTAGGTATGAGGGTCATTTCTTTTGTGGTGGCAAGTGCAAAGTTCATCTGTCTGGTCTGTCAGGTACAAGGATTGCCTCTTCTATGCCTAACAGGTGCAGGAATCAATTATGTCTTTCTGGCTCCACCTCAATCCTATCATGATATGACAAAGTTGTGCAAAGTCCTAATAATAACATATTTGAAAATCCTAAACTTAATTGTGAATGAAAACTTTAAATACAATTAATATACAGTTTATTACAATGAACAAAAGTTAAATTAGCTAAATAATTTACCTTTTCTTCAATCTTTCATGAAACTGAGGTGTATCAAGTCCTTTCATATGATCTGTAAAAAAAAAGTCATTAATTTCTTCTTTTTATGCAATATTTTTCATTGTCTTCATTAAATTTATATAATTATATTATGATGCATGTTGATACATATTGGAATGTGAGAAATGATAGAAAAAACAGCATATTTTTTTCTTGCAAACTATAGAAACATATTAGAGCTTCAATTTTAAAAAAAATGTGAGAAGTGAAAACCATAAAAAAATATCAAAAATAAAAACAAAAATCACTTTCAATACAAAATATAATCAACAGTTGTTACTTTCAAATAACAGATTTTGTCAATCTTAATCATAAAAACAAGATAGAGTATAGCATCATATATTCTAAAAGAAAGTATTTTAACAGAGTCAAAACATATAAAATATGTTTTTTATATTTCTTTTAAGAGCCAATCAGTGGCCAAGTGGATAAAGCCAGTGAACACTGGTAGGATTGGTTGTGGGTTTGCACCTTGTCGATGGGCTGGCCACATGGAATTTTCCAGAGTTTCTTCATAATTTTAACACCTAAATAGGGGCCAGGTTTCCCTTAGAAAGTCTTCCTGAGAGGCATCCCCACTTTGGCAGATCACCCATGTGTTGTGTTCTCATATACAAATAAATCTTATATTTCTTTTCACTTCATTAAAATACATTTTATTACAGTAGAGTATTTTATAAGAAGCACTATATAGTGACTAACTTTAAAATTTCAAGACTCAGATTGCTCAGGCATACTTTGGAGTCCTATTAGAGAAAAGAAAATAAATAAGTGTATACATATAATAATAATGTTAATTGATTGTAAAATAGCATCAATCAATAAGACTTAATCACAAAGGAGCAATGAAACAGAAGAATAAGTTTCAGAAGTGTGTGTATCTCTCAATATGTAGACAAGTGTAATCATTTTTTAGCTATAGATATATATTAGAATAAAAGTATAGTGTAAAGACAGTATCTCATCATCACTCCAACAAGTTTCCAAATATGGATCACCAGACAAGTCCTGTATGTGCAGAACACAAAAAGTAGACTAAGAGAACATCCACAAACAAGATAAATAGACTGCTTAAAATCTGATCTCAAGTAAGTGGACAGAACTAAAAAACAACTGCAGGAAGACAGACACATTCACTTCAAAGGTGCCACAACTACAGCAAAGTATCTACACTAGGTTCAAATAGTCAGAAGGTTTTCCCTCGCAAATACAGTAGAGCGTCGATTTTCCGAATCAATTGGGGACTGGGGTTGTCCGGATAACTGATTTACGTATGAAAAAATAGTTCAACGTATCCGATGTCGAAATTTTTCTCTGTTGCGTGTCGCTTCGCGTTGAATTTTCGTCGATGTTAAGCCTAACAAAGACTATTGTATCGTTAAAAATTATTTTTTTATTTTGTACAAACAAAATAAATATATTGAAAAATATAAAAATAATAAAAAATTATACTTCAGATGTTAATTTAGTATCAAAAACGTAAAATATTTGAGTAGCCCAAGACATAGCCAAAGATTGAAGCGCCACAGCACTGGCAAAAATTTAAATTTGCCGACTGGAATTCTTTCGGATGATTGACGTTTCGGATGATTGACTTTCGAAAAATCGATGCTCTACTGTATTCCTATTCTACAGGAAATATTAAAAAAAAAATCTGATTCTATTCAATTGTCATATTACACATATAGTATTTAGAATTTTAGGAAATCTTTCCATCCAAGTAAAATTTAAATGGTTCTGTTATCTAAAACAGATCAATAATTGTCATCATTCCAAGCATAGTTCCTAAAATGTAATATTCAATAAAGAGAGTTATTGGGTTGCAATTTGAAAAAATTGTAGACCTATACAGTATATTTCCTCATTCCCACTGTTATCCGTCCATCTGTCTTTCCTTAATTTTGAGAATGGAGTTAGTTAGATGAAAGATGAGACCAGATATGGAAACCTTAGAGACAGGAGCCCTGATGAACTTTATACAAACTTCCAATGTAAACGGGAAGTCACATTATTTCAATTCAAAAATTTCCCTCACCAAAAGATGTTAGATAGATGACCAGTACAACTCTATTGTTAAAGGAAAGTATAATATATAGAGGGGCAAGTATAATTTGAAATGGAGAGCATATATTTTAAATTAAATTAAAAATATCATTAAAAATTGCAGTCCAGTATTATGACAATGTCACAATAAATAACTGCTTGTCTTATATGAAATTTCTGTAATTTTTTAATGATATTAACAGTAAAAGTGGTAGAATTTTTTTTAACATGAAAGAAATTTATACATGCTTCATTGCTAGGGATCACTAATACAAATATTGGAAATATTTCTTAGATGAAAAACTTCACTAAGTGAAAAAAGTAAAATTGTACAAAGATTGTTTTTGTATTATAAAAATAAATTATGGAAATGTCATTTAATAAAATTGAAAACATGATGTTCACTGTGGCTCTGATTTTAGTATTTTTTCACTTTTAATTTAAAATATGCCATTTATTTGATGTGTCTTTACTTCTTTCGCTTTAAAAATGTTAAAATAAACTAATCTACAATAGAAGGCTGATACTGTTATCACTTTGAATTTTGTTTTGAGGGTTAAAGATAAATAATGAATGCATTGCATTTGAACATATTTATTAATTTTAAAATTGTGAAAAAAAAAAATTGTCGGAAAAATTTATCATTTTCTTAAATATAAACTGTTAATAATTTGATATTATCTTATTGATAAAGAGACAAATATGTCTCTTTATCAATAAGATAAAGTATTATAAATAAGATAATATCTGGAATGTAGGTTCAGTTTATCTGCTGAGGAACTAAATAAAAAATATCAACTATACAGCAATTTAAAAAAATCTTCCTAATAATAGTAACAAAACAAATCAAATGTTTTTATAGGAATAAACAGGCAAGCAATTATTTATACAGTGGGTGATCAGTTAACTAACAGTTTGGACTACGAACAAATTGGATAACACACACTTTCACAAAAGATTTTTATGTTCAGACAACACATGTTTGGATAACGAACACCTCACAGAACAAACACAAGAAGAAGTGACATAAAATAATGAATACTGATTGGTCTTCCCTGGTCTTCAGGCAACAATTCAAAACTTTTCAGAGCGCGGGAGACATGGACATGGACACTCAACCCAGTATATATTGATCAGGTAGTATTCTCCAAACTTTCAAACTCTCCCTTGTAATTCCAGCCTTTTATTTTTCTGACAGAAACAATTTTTTTTATAGTACTTGTGAGACTTTCGGGTGGGCACTCATTAAGTTTTGCGTCAGTTTTTATTTTTGAATGATGAGAGTATAATAACAAAGGTAGAGAGAGTGGGCAGAAGATATATGATGTTGCTGGGCAGTATGGCTTGAACAGGTCTACAGTAAGCCGCAGTTCAATCTTATCTAAGAAAGATACTGTATAATCAAGAAGACGCAAGCATCTTAAGGATGTAACAAAAATCACATCTGAGAAATAAAGAACATTGAAGAGCTCATAATGGAACCTGAAACTGATCTGACGACAGAAGAACGCCAAGAAACTCGATCAGAACAATGGTTTTAGAAAAACATCCAAACCAGGTTGAGGTTAATAGGCTTGGGGATTTCTACAATTACAATGCTTACAATGCTATTAATTACTTCTGAAAAATCCCGAAGAAGAGAGAAAAGCAATTGACATTAGACAGATTCTTTAACCTCCATAAACAGAAAAAACATGACTGATAAAAATGCAAGACTGTGTATATTTGTATTTTTATTATTACATATAAATAAATGTAGTAAGAAAGTATATATTTTTCATTTTTTGGAGTTTCCAGAACGAATTAATCAAATTCCCATAAAAACCTATGGTAAATTGATAATTGCTTAATGAACAATTCAAGTAGCAAACAAAGTCTTGGAACAAATTATGTTCGTTAACCGATCACCCACTGTAGTAACATTGTCTCAATGCCAGGCTGCAACATGAAATGCTTTCCATATCAAATTAGTGGTTTGCCCCTGTATATCATACTTTTCCTTTAACAATAGAGTTGTGCCAATCATCTATTAACTGCTTTCAAAGGAAAAGTTTTGAATTAAAATAATGTGACTTCCAGTGCAAACCAAAAGTTCATATATAGTCAATTGGGGCCTCCTGCCGAGGGTCTGTATCTGATCTCGGATTTCATTTATCTACCTTCAATCTCAAAATTAAGGAAAGACAGACAGACAGACAGACAACGGTAGGAATTTATAGGTCTACAATTTTTTCAAATTGCAGCCCAAAAAGTTAAAAACACACGGAAGAAACTAAAACATCATATATCTAATCACTAGGAACAGTTTTCCTTCACAGAGACAACATTTTATTAAAAACTATATTTTACAAAGACGTTTTAGTTTCTTCTATGTATTTTAAATGTCAAATACTGTCAACCATTTTAATTGAAACTGTGTATTTTTCATTTTTGGCTTATCACTAGTGGATATTTTAAAACAGTTTTGTATATTTTTACACAGGCATAGCCTCTAATAAAAATCATCTCTGTTAAGGAAGACTGTTCTTGGTGATTGGACATGATGGAGATATGGAAATGTTTTAGTTTCTTCCATGTATTTTTAAAGTAGAATATTATCCATCACTTTAACTGAAATTTTTATAGGAATTTAAGTAAAAAAGTTATTTTATAGCCAGCATTTTAATCTTAATGTTAGCTATAGTAATAAGATTAAGAGTCCAAGTAATTGAGTGTGGAGTAAAACTTGGGCATGAACAAATTTGCCATTTGTTGTATGCAGATAACATTGTGCTATTAGCAGAGAGCAACGAAGAGCTTCAGACACTTATATCTAATCTTGAAGAGGCATGTGAGAATATATACTGAGTGAATGTGAGTAAAACTAAATTGATTGTGTTTGAATGCAAAGGTGAACAAAAGAATTGCATGATTCAGCTGGATGGTGAAAAACTGAAACAAATGATTGAGTTTGTATATTTGGGAAGTATGATAGGAATCAAAAGATAGACAGTGCAATCACCAGAAGAGTGGATGCTAGAGTACATGTGGTGGGTGCAATGAATAAATTTGTATGGGATAAAAGAATTTCTAGAGGCTCGAATGGTTGTGTGTGGAAGTGTCATGGTTCTTATGCTCATGTATAGTAGTGAAACTTGGATATGGCCAATGAGTCACAAGAGTCACATTACTGCATGTGAGATAAGGTATTAGAGAGGAGCGCATAATATAACAAGAAGAGACTATGTGAGAAATAAACAATAAGTGCTGGAAGTATGTGGGATAAAAGAAAATGTGGTTGTAAAACATGTAAAAATAGACCCTATGATGGTTCAGCCAAGTACTGTAGATAGCTGTAAAAGAGTAATATACAGTTTATCTTCTAAACAAGCCAATCCAGACTTTTGATTGTTGTTTTCAAATTCAGTGTCTCAAAATCTGTAAGCAGAAGTACCTTTGTTTTTGTCAAAAAACAAAAATTTAAAATTTATTGAAAAGTGTAATCTAATATAAAATAATGTAGGCTAATGCAAATATTATCTTTCACAACACAAGCTAATACAATATCAAACTTGCTAACTTTAGATTATATATGAAGCTGACTTGATATATAAGAAAGGCTGATTTTAGATTGCAAAGGATAAGAAATAAAAAAATTTGTAGAAATATTGTTGACAAAACTTGTGGCACTTTTAAGCATTTATTCAATCTTCATTCTGTTTATCACAATAATAGGTTTTAATGCTGGCTTTTTCTACTAGAAAGATTATTAGTATAAAAATGTAGAATATAGAGTAATAGCACATAATAGCACTATAAATATAAATAATAAAAATTATATAAAAGTTCAGACAGTAAAATTTTAACAAACAGGACACTAAAAAAACTAGTCCAAAACACCAGATTTAGTGTCAAAAGTACTGAATTGACAACACTGGATATTTTTTCTCTTTATACTAAGAGAACTTTTTAATCAAAGCCTATCATGGGTTTGACCAGACCCAGAATGAGGTGGGAAACTGTCAACTGGGTTATTGCTAACTGGACATCTGGACAACAAAATAAGAAAATAATAATAAACAAAATCCAAAATTTCTTGTTTTACTTATAAAAATGACCATTCTTTTCTGTTGATCTACCCCAGGGGTGGCCAACCTTTTGCATACCATGCGCCAATTTTTTGATAGACGAGATCAGATGCGCAGTGGTGTACCGTGGCTGTTAGCCGCCCGGGGCGGAGAAAAATTTCGGCCACCCTTTAATCAGGTATTTCAATTTAAAAGATCAAAATTCAGTTGTGTGAAAAAAAAAAATTAATAAAAAATGCGGTGGTGGTGTAGTTACCCGTACGAAATAGTCCCATTTGACATTAGTGGCATACACGATTGCGAATGTATCGTGAATCGTAGAAGCAGAAAAAAAAAAAAAAGGTCAACAGGTGTAGCAGTCCAACCGACTCGTGGACTGTCCGGACGGTAGCACTGTCATTTAGACGCCTATGCACTGATCGAAAATAAACATACATGCATACACTGTAATTTACTATGTGGAGAACACT